>NC_080781.1:97917520-98220550 GCF_020826845.1 Diceros bicornis minor | reverse complement strand
CATAGGCCCTCTCACAACATGGCTGCTGACTTCTTCAAAGCCAGCAATGGAGAGAGTGTCCTACTCCAGTTGGCTAAGATAGAATCTCATATAACAATGTGATCCCAGGGCTGGCCCTGTGGCTTAGCGGTTAAGTGCGGGCGCTCCGCTGCTGGTGGCCCGGGTCCGGATCCCGGGCGTGCACCAACGCACCACTTCTCCAGCCATGCTGAGGTCGAGTTCCACATACAGCAACTAGAAGGATGTAGCAGCTATGACACAACTATCTACTGGGGCTTTGGGGGAAAAAAATAAATAAATTAATTAATTAAAAAAAAAATGTGATCCCAGAATACCAATCTATCACCTTTGCTACATTCTATTGATTAGAAGTAAGTCATGGGTGTGCCCACACTCAAGAGGAGGGGATTACACAGACGCAGGAGCATTAGGATGGGGGAATGATTGGGGGTCACCTCAGGATCTGCCTGCCACAGAGAGGGCAAAATTTCTCTCCTGTCTCTCCTGAACCTCTAGTTAGTTTATATCTTATGGAAATTACATATCAAATAACTGATTATTTCCTGGGGTCTTTCAATTGTTTCTAGAAACCTCAGAGCTAAATGTGTGTGGCCTCCCTCTAGCTAACTGTACAGAACTTACGGCATGCAGTTTAGGCATTTACTGCCTAAATTTCATCATATCTTATTTCTTCTACTGTTAATATTTCCTCCTAAGTTCCTCTATTACTTTTTATCTTACGTAGTATATACATAGCTCTGTAGTCTGCTTCAACTCCTTTTTGGGATAGACGACATAAATATGTACATAAATAAATAATTAAATGAAAGCACCAATCAATCCTCCCTAGGAAGCCACTATCAGGGTTATTCACCTTAACATCAAGTTCACACCTGTCTCTAGGACTGTGTTACTCGGCAAATGACTCAGAACATGTCAGTAAAGCTAGGTTTTTAGAGTTATTTCTCCCTTGTATCAAAACACTCTGTTTAGCTTGAAAATAAAATGGAGATTAATTCTGTTCTGAAATTGTTCATCTCAACATCTTTTCTTTATTTTTCTAAATTTCTCACCTGTTGACTGAATACAACCACCCTCCTGCCTCCTGCCACCCCAAACAATTCTCATGTCACCAGAGGCTACATTCTCTCTTGACTGATTTTTCTAATTTGTACCCACCTCCTAAAGGGAAGGGAAGAACTTAGTCCTCAGAAGGCTATTCCACTGCTCCTTATAAAAACCCTTCATGGAATGATAAAGAGAGTCATTAAATAGACGATCTCATTTATTTCTTCTTGATGAGTTGGCTCTGAACACTTTAATCTTTTCCCATTGGTCCTGTTCTCTAACACTTTTATCTTATGCCAAACCTGCTGTAGTGGGAAATACATAGTCAACTTTGGGAAAGGGCTTTTAATTATTTTATATCACTGGTGAGTCATTTGGAAAAATATTATAATAACATTAATTGTATTTTGGTGTTCCTCTAACATGCCAGGAAAGCTCCTGCCTCTAGGTCTTCACACTTGCTATTCCCTCTGCCTCTAACACCCTTCTTCAGCATATCTGTATGGCTCACTTCTCTTCCTTCAGATGTCTGGTCATATATCACCTCATCAACAAGACCCTCCTGGCCACCCTATCTAAAATATCAACCCTCTCTCCAACCCTACCCCATGCCCCAATCCTCCTTACTAGGCTTTAATTTTTCTCCAGAGCACTGATCACCATATTGAGATATTATATATTTAACAATTTACTTGAGACTCACCTGTCTCCCTGTTCTAGAATATAAACTCTATGGGGACAGGGACGTTGCCTTATTTTTCACCATCTAGAACAGTGCCTAGCACAAAATAAGACTCAACATATATTTGATATAATAAAGGATGGATATTTGTTATAATAAAGGATTTGTGATAATAAAAGATCTATAATCCTTATTATAGATGGTGAGCATGAAATGATGAATAAATTCAATCCAACTGACATAGGCTATAGAGCCTGAAGCCTGGAAGAAAGCAAGTGAAGACTCACTCCTTTGGGCTCACCAGCACTCTCTCTGGTCTCAAATAATATTTCTGCTAGCCACCTGTGTGAAAATTGTGGACACTGAAGTAGAGAGGCAAAGCCACTTACTCCAGCTTGCTAAGGTGATATGTAATCACTAAGCATCAACCAGGTGCCCAGTGATGTACAAAGGACTATAGAAGATACAAAAAAGAAGGTTTAAATATAGTATGTAAAATCACAGACTTTGGGAGTCAAAGAGATCTGGATTCTAATCTCACCTCTGTCAGATTCTAACCTCATTCTGTCATATTCTAGCTATGTGACCTTGGACAAGTTTATTGCATTGTCTGAGTTTCAGTTACCTCATCCATAAAATATTAAAGACAATACTACATTTCGACCAGTTTGTTGTGAGAAATAAATGCTTTATTCCACAGAGAGAGTGAGAAAGTTTAACATAATCTTGGCAAACAATAACCAGTACTAATAATATTACTACTAATAATGAATGTGTTATTATTATTATAAAATCATAGTTCTAAGACAACTAGAGATTAACAGAATAAAGTATGGGACCAAGAACCAGAATGTCTCCTATAGACTCTCCACAACATACCCCCACCATTTGCAGGCATATTTCTCAGTTTTCAGTCACATAAACCTGGTGCAATAGACAGAGAAGTCTTTGGAGACAAAAGACTTGGGTTTGAGTGCCGGGTCTACCACTTACTTCATGGGTGACTTTGGGCAATGCATAACTATGTTGAGATCCATTTGTCCCATTTATGAAATGGAAATAACCTCAAAGGGTTATAGTAATGATTAAATGCAGTGCTACATTATGAAAATTCCCAGCATAGCCTAGTGCCTTTAAAAAGTAGGAATTCAACAAAAGTAAGCTGAATTAAAACCTGATTTATTTGCTGTCTCCAGAATACAACTTGTCCATTCCCATACCATTCCCCACACAAAAGTACATATCTGTCAATTCCCTACACCTATTTAAATCTTATCCAATCTTCAAAGGCCAGTTCAAGTTATAACGCCTTGTAGTAAATGCTCTGGTTCTCTGCCCAGGGAAGACGTTTTAGAGTCAATGCACCCATTCCCCAGCTGATGGGACTATTAGACTCCTCACCCTCAAAGCTAGACCCACAGTGGGAGTTGCCCTTGAGTACAAGAAGCTGCCCTGACCAAGGTTAACACCCTTGCAGAGAGTGGTCCACGGCTAAAGACTGTATCAGGCAGGGATTCAAAATCCTAGCCTCCAAGTCTCAATTTGGAATAACTCTAAAGGCCCATCCAAGCTCCAGATCTCTCTGTAAGATCTCCTGAAGACATTTAGCAACCACATTATTGTTCAACTTCTCCCTCCACCCAATCTTGCCTTTTGCCTCTCTTCATTCCTTAAAGGTGTATCTTCCAAGAGCACTCCCAAATAAACCTTATGCATGTAACTCCTTGTTTAAGAATCTGTTTCTAGGGAACCCAAACTAAGACACCCCTAGAAATTTTTTTTACACCATGGGAGCTCATGAGAGGTCTTACTCCTCTGAAGTCTCATATTCATTTGTCCTTGTAGTATATTCTGCCTTGTATGATGAGCTATATTTCCAGGTATGTATACTACATCTCCCCAGCTAGATTTGAGGTTCTTTGATGTCAGAAACAGAGTTTCAAACTTTTTCCATTGACACATAGTAGGGAAACACAGACGTAACACAAAGTAGATTTTCAATGAAGATTCTGGATTTTTTATTGGTTTTCTAACTATACTAAAATAGCAACTTGTTTTCATGATTCAAAAAAATCAGACTGAGTTTGTCAATAACGTTAAGTTTGTTTTCTTCTAGATAACCAATCACAGCATACTGACCTAAATTAAATGAGACAGTGAAAGAAAAATGACTGTGTGAAAATAAAACACATAAGATCATATGGTAGTCCTATTTTTAAATTTTGAGGAACCTACATACTTTATCCCATAATGGTTGTACCAATTTGCATTCCCACCAACAATGCACAAGGGTTCCCTTTTCTCCACACCCTCACCAACATTTGTTATCTCTTGCCTTTTGATAATAGCCATCCTAACAGGTGTGAGGTAATATCTCATTGTGGTTTTAACAAAAAAGTGGTAACTATCTGAAGTGATGAATATGCCAATCAACTCAATTATGGTAATTCTTTCACAATGGATATGTATGTATATTAAATCATAATTATACACATTTTAAAAATCACAATGTACAATCCAAATATACACATTTTTTTCTCAATTGTATCCCAATAAAGCTTGAAAAAATGCTAAAAACAAAACCCAAAAAACATGTAAGTTCAAATTAGAAATTAAACCTGGAGAAGAGCAGAGGTATCTTTCGAAAGCCTGCAAATTTGCATTGGCTCAATCAGTGGTTACCAACAACAATTACTGTGTGCCTTAAGCATATGAATGGCACTTCCTTCAACTACTCCCAATGGGGATCCTAGGTAGCAAATATTTTAATAAAATTACATATATAATAAATATATGAACATATATGTATACTATGTATACATGTATATAAATATATATACACATATATACATATACATTAATACATACACACTTTTAGAAACTGAAGAAGTTATGTCAGGCTTATGAAAACAAGGACATCCTTGAACGAAATTGAAATATGTTTCATAAAAGAAAGCAAAAGTCCTGTAGCCATTATGGCTATATCGTACTTTATCCTGTCCTGATGTTTTTTGCAAAATTCCAGGATTAGTAGAAACAAATCCTTCAATTTGCTCATTTCTGAACAATTTACATGAATAATAAGAGCAAAAACCAATGCCCTTATTGTTTTAAATGCAAAAATTTCCATGTCTACTCCAGTTTAAGAGATAACAATTACTGCAATTTAGACTAATAATCTGAGAGTTCCAAATAAGATGAACCAAAAGAGATCCACACCAAGACACATTATAATTAACATGTCAAAAGTTAAAAGACAAAGATAATCTTAAAAGCAGCAAGAAGCAAACAATTTGTTATGTACAAGGGACCTCCCATAAGACAATCAGCAGATTTTTCAGCAGAAGCTGTGCAGGCCAGAAGGGAATGGCATGATATATTTAAAGTGCTGAAAGCAAAAAACTTCTAAGGATACTCTACCCAGCAAGGTTATCATTCAGAATTGAAGGAGAGAGAAAGAGTTTTCCAGACAAGCTAAAACTAAAGGAGTTCACCACCACTAAACCAGCCTTACAAAAAATGTTAAAGGGACTTCTTTAAGTTGAAAAGAAAAGGCCCTAATTAGTATCAAGAAAACATAAGAAAGTAAAAATCTCAACAGTAAAGGTAAACATATAGTAAAAGTAGTGGACTAATCAATTATAAAGCTAATATGAAAGCTAAAAGACAAAAGTAGTAAAAAGTAACTATCTATAACAATTCGTTAAGGGATACACAAAATAAAAAGATCTAAAATATGACATTAAAAACATAAAGCATGGGGGGGAGTAAAAATTAAGAGTTTTAGAATGTGTTCAAACTAAACTTGTGATCAACTTAAAATAGATCAGTATATATATATAGGCTGAGATGTGTGAGCCTCATGGTAACCATAATGCAAAACCCTGTGGTAGATACACAAAAGATAATGAGAATGGAATCTAAACATAACACTAAAGAAATTCATCAAACCACAAGAAAAAGAGAGTAAGAGAGGAAGAAAGGAACAGAGAATAACTACAAAACAAGCAGAAAACAATAAAAAAAATGGCAATAAGTACATACTTATCAATAATTAATTTAAATATAAATGAACAAAATGCTCCAATCAAAAGACACAGAGTGCCTACGAAAGACACACTTCAGATGTAAGGACACACACAGACTGAAAGTGAAGGGATGGAAAATGATGTTTCATGCAAATGCACACCAAATGAAAGTTGGGAGAGCTATACTAATATCACACAAAATAGACTTTAAAACAAAAACTGTAATAAAAGACTAAGATAGACATTACATAATGATAAAGGGGTCAATCCAACAAGAAGATATAACATTTTAAAATATGTATGCACCTAACATATGAGCACCTAAATATATGAAGCAAATATTAATAAACCTAAAGGGAGAAATTGACAGCAATACAATAATAGTAGGGGACTTGAATAATACTCTGCTTACATCAATGGAGAGATCATCCCAACAGAAAATTAATAAAAAAACCATCAGACTTAAACGACACATTACACCAGATGGACTTAATAGATCTATACAGAACATATCATCCAAAAGCAACAAAATACACATTCTTCTCAAGTGTACATGTAACATTTTCCAGACTAGATCATATGTTAGGACACAAAACAATACTCAATACATTTAAGAAGTTTGAAATCATATCAAGCATCTTTTCAGACCACTATGGTATGAAACTGAAAATCAGCCACAAAAAGAAAACTAGAAAATCACAAATATGTGGAGATTAAACAACATGCTACTGAACAACGAATGGGTAAATGAAGAAATCAAAGGGGAAATCAAAAAATACCTTGAGACAAATGAAAATAGAAATATAACTTTCCAAACTCTGGGGGTTGCAACAAAAGCAGTTCTAAGAGGGAAGTTCATAGTGATAAATGCCTACTTCAAGAAACAAGAAAAATCTCAAACAATCTAACTTTTCAGCTAAAAGAACTAGAGAAAGAAGAACAAATGAAGCCCAAAGTTAGTGGGAGGAAGGAAATAATAAAGATCAGAATGGAAATAAATGAAATAGAGACTAAAAAAACAATAGAAAAGATCAATGAAACTAAGAGCTTGTTTTTTGAAAAGATAAACAAAATTGACAAGCCTTTAGCTAGACTCACCAAGAAAAAAAGAGACAGGGCTCAAATAAATAAAATCAGAAATGAAAGAGGAGAAGTTACAACTGATACCACAGAAATACAAAAGATCATAAGAGACTACTATGAACAACTATACATGAACAAATTGGACAACCTAGAAGAAACGGACAAATTCCTAGAAACATACAATCTTCCAAGACTGAACCATGAAGAAATAGAAAATCTGAATAGACCAATTTCTATTAAGGAGATTGAATCAGTAATAAGAAATCTTCCAACAAACAATAGTCCAGGACCAGATGGCTTCACTGGTGAATTCTATGAAATATTCAAAAAAGATTTAATATCAACCCTTCTCAAACACTTCCAAAAACTTGAAGAAGAGAGAACACTTCCAAACTCATTTTATATGGCCAGCATTACCCTGATACCAAAACCAGAAAAGGACATCACAAAAAAAGAAAATTACAGGCTGATATCCCTGATGAATATAGATGCAAAAATCCTCGACAAAATATTAGCAAACCAAATTCAACAACACCTTAAAAGGATCCTATACCATGATAAAGTGAGATTTATTCCAGGGATGCAAGAATGGCTCAGTATCTGCAAATCAGTCAATGTGACATACCACATTAACAAAATAAAGGATACAAATCATATGATCATCTCAATAGATGCAGAAAAAGCACTTGACAAAATTCAACTTCCATTTATGATAAAAACTCTCAACAATATAGACAGAACAGATATAGACAGAACATACTTCAACATAATAAAGGCCATATATGACAAGCTTACAGCTAACATCATACTCAATGGTGAAAAGCTGAAAGCTTTTCCTCGAAGACCAAGAACAAATTAAGGATCTCATTCTTGCCACCTTTATTCAACACAGTATTGGAAGTCCTAGCCACAGCAATTAGAGAAGAAAAAGAAATAAAAACCATCCAAATCAGAAAGGAAGAATAAAACCATCACTATTTGCAGATGACATGATACAATATATAGAAAACCTAAAGACTCTGACAAAAAACTGTTAGAACTAATAAATGAATTCAGCAAAGTTGCAAGATACAAAATCATTAGACAGAAATCTGTGGTGTTTCTATACTCTAATAACAAACTATCAGAAAGAGAAATTAAGAAAATCATCCCATTTATAATTACATGAAAAAGAATAAAATATCTAGGAATAAATTTAACCAAGGAGATGAAAGACCTGTACACTAAAAACTATAAGATACTGATAAAAGAAACTGAAGAAGATACAAATAAATTGAAAGATGTTGTGTACTCACGGATTGAAAAAATCAATATTATTAAAATGTTCATACTACCTAAAGCAATCTACACATTCAATGCCATTCCTATCAAAATTCCAATGGCATTTTTCACAGAATGAGAACATAATTCTAAAATTTGTACGGAACCACAAAATATTCCAAAGAACCAAAGCAATCTTGAGAAAGAATAAAGCTGGAGGTATCACGCTTCCTGATTTCAAACTATACTACAAAGCTATAGCAAGCAAAACAGTATGGTATCGGCATAAAAACTGACACACAGATCGACAGATCATAATACAGACCCCAGAAATGAACCCACACATATATGGACAACTAATTTATGACAAAGTAGCCAAGAATATACAATGGGGAAAGGATAGTGTCTTCAATAAATGGTGCTGGGAAAACTGGACAGCCACATGTAAAAGAAGGAAAGTAGACCATTATCTCACATCATACACAAAAATTAACTCAAAGTGGATTGAAGACGTGAATGTAAGACCTGAAACCATAAAACTCCTAGAAGAAAACATAGGTAGCAAGTTCCTTAACATCTGTCTTAGTGATTTTTTTTTAGATCTGACTCCAAAGGAAGGTAAACAAAATAAACAAATGGGACTACGTCAAACTAAAAAAATTCTGCACAGCAAAGGAAACCATCAACAAATTAAAAAAGCAACCTACTGAATTGGAAAATATATTTGTAAATCATACATCTGATAAGGAGTTAGTATCCAAAATATATAATGAACTCATACAACTCAACAACAAAAGAAAACAAACAAGCTGATTAAGAAATGGGCAGAGGATCTGAATAGACATTTTTCCAAAGAAGACAGACAGATGACCAATAGGCACATTAAAAGATGTTCTACATCACTGAAAATTATCAGGGAAATGCAAATCAAAACCACAATGTGATATCACCACACACCTGTTAGAATGGCTGTTATGAAAAAGACAAGAAATAACAAGTGTTAGAGAGGATGTGAAGAAAAATGAATTCTCATGAACTGTTGGTGGGAATGTAAATTGGTGCAGCCAATATGGAAAACAGTATGGAGATTCCTCAAAAAATTAAAAATAGAACTACCATATGATCTGGCTATTCCACTTCTGAATATTTATCCAAAGAATATGAAAATAAGAATTTGAAAATATATATGCATCCCTATGTTCACTGTAGCATTATTCACAATATCCAAGATATGGAAACAACCTAAGTGCCCATTGAGGTTGAATGGATAAAGATGATGTGGCATATATATACAATGGAATAACACTCTGCCATAAAAAAGAAGGAAATCTTGCCATTTGCGACAACATGGATGGACCTTGAGGGTATTACGCTAAGTGAAATAAGTCATATGGAAAAAGAAAAATACCACATGATTTCACTTAGAGGTGGAATCTAAAAAACAAAACATAGCAACAAATAAAACAAAATAAAAATAACTCATAGATACAAAGAACAGATTGGTGGTTACCAGAGGGGAAGGGAGTTGAGGGGTAGGCAAAATGGGTGAAGGGGGTCAATTGTGTAGTGATAGATGGTAACTAGTCTTATGATGGTGATCACTTTGTAGTGTATACAAATATCAAATTATAATGTTGTATACCTAAAATTTATATGTTATATACAAATTTTACTTGAAAAAAATTGTAGCCATCCTAATGGGTGTGAGGTGTATACAACATTTTTGAAATGACAAAATTTTAGAAACAGAGAACAGATTAGTGGCTGCCAGGGGTAGGAATGGGGGGTTGGTGGGTGGGGGTAGCAGGAAGGAAGTGGGTGTGGCTATAAACATTAAGGATCCTTATACTGGAACTGATCATCAATTTTACTGTGTGGTGGATACATGAACATACACAGGAGATAAAATTGTACAGAACTTAATACACACACACAAATGAGCACAAGTAAAACAGGAAATCTGAATAAAACGAATGGATTATATCCGTGTCAACATCCTGTGATATTTGGCTGTGGTGATATTATACTGTAGTTTTGCACAATTTCACCATTGAGGAAACTAAGCAAAGTGTACAGGGGTTATCTCCATATTATTTCTTAACACTGCATATCAATATACAATTATCTTAATGACAATTTCAATTAATACACATACACACAAAGACCCATTAAGAGAATGAGAAGGCAATCCTCAGAGTAATGGGAAAAGATATTTGTTATACATATATCTGGGGGAAAAAACTAGCATCCGGAAAATATTTTACAAATCAATAAGGAAAATGATAGATAACCCAGCAGAAAAACAGACAAATGATGGGCTCATGCACTATACAGAATGACCAATAGATGTATAAAAACATGTGTGGCAGATTGTATTTTGCAAAGATAGTGGCAACAATATCTTTCATTACACATGTTCCTCTTACAGTCTGACTTTGACAGTCCTCCCAATTAGAGGTAGAGTCTATGCCCCCTTACCTTGAAACTAAGTGGACTTTTGTGACTATTTAGGTCAATAAAATATGGCAGAAGTGATGCTATGTGACTTCTGAGGCTAGATTATAAAAGACATGTAGCTTCTGCTTTATTTGCTGAAATATGTACTCTATCTTTAAGCCTTCAGCCACCAGGTAAGCAGTCTGACTATTCTGAGGCTGCTGTGCTGTGAGAAAGCCCAAGCAGAGAGACCATACAGATAGGCCCTGAGTTACATGAAGAGAGAGAGATGTCTGGCCAGCCCCCATCTGCCTGCATCTGCATGAGATACCCCAAGCCATTTCTGCCCATTCAAACTGAAATCTTGACCCGCATAACTGTGCAAAAGAGTAAAAGGACTGTTCATTGTTTAAGCTTCTAAGTTTGGGGATAATTTGTTACACAGCATAGCATAGAAGAGCACGCATAACTTCATTAGTCATCAGGGAAATGCAAATTAAACCCAAAACGAGATATCACTACACACCCACCAGAATAACTAAAATGGAAAAGAGGGACAATACCAAATGTAGGTGAGGATGCAGAGCAATTGGAACTTTCATACGCTGCTGGTGGAAATGTATATTGATACAGCCACTTTGAAAACTTGTTTGACAGAATCTAGTACCGCTGAACATAAGCATATCCTTTGACCCAACTAGTCCACTCCCAACAGAAATATACATACATGTATGTACAAGAAAATTCATAGCAGCATTATGAATAATGGCCCCCAAATTGAAACAACTCCAATTTTTACCAACGGTAGAATACAGTGTATTATTTTCATGAAATTGAATACTACTCAGTAATTAAAATAAATCAAGTATTAATACATGCAACAACTTGAATGAATCTCATAAACATTAAGTTGAGCAAAAGAAGTCAGACATAAAATAATACATTGTCTATCATTCTATTATATAAAGTCCCCAAAAGCAGGCAAAGCTCACCTATGGCATTTGAAATCAGGAGAGAAGTCACCTTTGGAGAGGAAGAGGGGAGTGACTGAGAGAGAGGACACTGGGGCTGTTCTGGTAATGTGCTGGTAATGTTCTATTTCTTGATCTGGGTGGTTGTTACACAGCTGTGTTCACTTTGAGATAATTCACTTATGCATTGTTCCTTTTTTGAATGTATGTTGTACTTCAATAAAAGGTTAATCAAAAAAAGATTAATAATCTGTGCCCAATATTAAAAAGGGCAATTTTTGTCCCCATAAGTATTCCATTGAAAATAATTTAATTTAAATAACATAAAACTATTACAATGATGATAATTATAATACTTACAGCAAAAATTATTGAATATTTACTATTTCCCAGACACCTAAGTGCATTACATGCTAACAGCAGCAACAACGATAATAATAACCATAGCTGCCTCTATGAAATACTCTGTGCTATGCACCATTCTAAGCACATTAAATGTATTGTCTTATCTAATCTTCACCATTATCTTTGAGTTTGGTATGATCTAATTTCCATTTTATAGGCAGGGAAAGCCAGGCTCAGAGAGGTTAAATAACTCTTGCAAGGTCACAGAGCTTGAATGGTGAAGTCAAGATTTGAACCCAGATTTTCCTGACTTCCAAAACTATGTTCTTGTGAACTATACATATAACCACCTAGTGATATAAACAAGCATTAATTTTATAGTCTGTATATTATAGGTGAGAATACACAATGTGTTTTATTCCCAGCTATCCATTCTTTCAACAAATACTTATTTAGAGCCTACCATGAGCCAGATAATCATGCTAGGCTTATAGTAGTAAAGATATTCCTGATTCCTCCTCCCTTTCCCTCACCTGCATTATCCAATCCATTGCCAAGGCCTGCTGGGTTTGATATAGGATCGTAAATGAGAGAGAGGGGAGCACTGACTTAGACCGGAAGGTCATAGAAGACTTCTTTGAGGATGGGCACTGAAGCTTGTCACAATTCCCACTCCTAAGCCTAACATGTCTTTTGGCACCATCCTCTGCCATGTAAAATGAGCTGTCATTCAGATAAATTACCGAAAAGTTAAACAGTATTCTCATCAGTTTACTCTGGACTCAACAAATCCAAATGGTCTGAGCAGGAAGAACCCTTGTACGCAAGAGGAGTGAGCCAGGCTTGGGGCACAACTTGTAAAAAAAAAGTATCACCAGTGCTGATGTTTTGTCACCTTTTACAAAGAAAATTATCCACTTAGGTTGAGTCTGTTGAAAACAAAGAGCAAAAGAGAAGCTTCCTACCTTATGAGTTATCTTGTTGAGCAATTTAGGCATTTTGATGCATACAAAGAGGCTGAGATTAGAGCCCATGATGTGCAATATGAACTATCTGTGACTGATGACATCTCTGTGTGTTCTGGACATTGAAAAGAGAATCAATAAAGAGGAAGCTCAAAGATATCTTTTCAATCGATAAAATCCCCCCAAAACACTGGACTGAAATTTGGATGGTTAAAGTAAAATATTTGTTTTCAGTGTGAAGCTATCACCCTAACCATAGCTTCCTGTAAAGTCCACCGTGAGTTTAGTTCCCAAGAAACAAACAAAAAACCACACACACACACACACACACACACACAACTAGGATGAAGACCTAGGCATCCTAAGTCACTTTAAGATTTTTACAATTTTTATTTTCTAAAATGCAGCATAATTCCTACTCAAACAGTCATATTTTACATGAAGCTACAGAGTATTTTCCAATTTAAACCGGGTAAGGTAGAGATATTTTATGGGGGTGGTGGTAGCACCCGAAATACAAGGTTATAAACAATCAGTGCTAGTATCAGCCTAAAATTCTTGGATTGTATAAGGTTGTGATTCATTCTACGTTTATTATAAATATGCACTGTAAGGCTTACCCTTGGTTGTGCCCCATTCCTTGACCCCTTAAGAAAAAATAGCTTAATCATGTATTTACCAAATATTTACCAGCAGTCTATAATATGTATGGTACAATAAAAGAGTATTACATTTCTAAAACTTCTTTGACTTTCAGGAAAATATAATCAAATCATGGAAATAAAACAGGTACACAAGTCTCAATAGTGCAAAATGAAATGAAGTCTGAGACTTTCATTCATACAGCATGCATTCATTCAGTGCCTACTATATGCCAGAGCTAAGAGCTAGAATACAATGGTGAGCATAATAGATACAATCCCTGATCTCATGGTTCATACAGACCAGCTAGAACGGAAATGAATTAAACAAGCAATAATAATACCACACGGTGAGTGCTATGGTAAGGGAAAGGCACTTTGGTGCCAGGTGCATCCAATCAAACCTTAGGGACCCAGGGCTGTCCCAGTGGCATAGTGGTTAAATTTGCACACTCCGCTTTAGTGGCCCAGGGTTCGCAGGTTCGGATCCCAGGCGTGGACCTACACACCGCTCATCAGGCCATGCTGTGGCAGGTGTCCCACATATAAAAATAGTAGAGGGAGATGGGCATGGATGTTAGCTCAGGGACAATCTCCCTCAAGCAAAAAGAGAAGGATTGGCAACAGACGTTAGCTCAGGGCCAATCCTCCTCACCAAAAATAACCCAAACAAAACAAAACAAAAACTTAGGGACTCAAGGAAGGTTTCCTAGAGGAAGTGTTCCGGGCAGTGTAAACAGCATATGTGACAGTCCAGAGAGGTGAGAGTCAATTAAAGTCAGTAAGCAAGAGCATGCAAGGGAGCAAAACGCATTCAAGGAATTGAAAGTTCAGTAAGGCTGACGGAAAGCGTGTAAACAAAAGAGTAGCAAGATATAAGGCTGGAAAAGTAGGCAAGGACAATACATATCTTGTATAACATGTTGAACATTCTAGATTTTATCCTGAAGGCTATCTAAAACCACTGAATGAATTTATAAGGAGAGGTACCAGGCCTAAAATTGGCTGCTAAGTAAAGAATGTATTGCAGGGTGGAGCATGGAGACACAGAGTGATCTTTGCAGTAGTCCAGTTAAAGGATTAAAGTATACATATACAAGGTAAACTTCGGAGGTAAAGATGACAGGCCTTCATGATTAATTAGATATTGGTGTAGGTAGCGTTAAGAGATGACTTCAAGGTTTCCAGCTTGAGCAATTGGGTAGATGGTGAAGCAATTTACTGAGATGAAGAACACAGGAGGTGGTATAGGCCATGGAGGACAACAGCCTGGGCAAGATATGATATGCTGATAAATGGTATAAATTTATGGGAGCACAGAGAAGAGAAGGATCTCTTCTGACACTGAATTATTATAAAAGAGGCCGCACTTGAAATTGGTGGGGTTTTAGGAGGACAGTTAGTGTAATGAAAGAATGCAAGGTACATTCAAGGAATGACAAGTGATCATGACTGTTTAGAACATAGGATTTCTCTTAGGGAATCCCGACAACAAAGATGCAAAGCTATAGCGGGGTTTAAATACAGAGAGCTTTGAATATCACAGTAAAGAGTTGAGGCTAACATCAGGGTTTGCAGTCCAGGTTCTCCACTATCAGTATGGCCTTAGGCAGCTCATTTAATCCTTCTTTCCTAAATTTTCTCATTTATGAAATAAGTCGCTCCCAGCCTTTGGGAATGTATGGATTAGTAGAATTTTAAAAAGGGGTGGACAGGAAGCAACAAAGGGTTGCCAACATCATTTTGCCAATTATGGACATTAAAAACAACAAACAAATAAAAAACTACCATCTATTGGTAACGTCACTTCATAAAATAAAGGATATTTCAAAATAAAAATGTAAGATAATTTCAAAGAATTTTTAAACGGATAAATTCAGTTTTAGGGGATGCTTACTTCATTGCCTTTTTTTTTCTTTACACTGAAGACTGGTACAAACTTCTGGCACTGGTCCAGAGACCAGAGTTTGGCAACCACTGAATTATACTCCAGGATTTTTCCCAATGCTGACATTCTAGGATTTCTCTGATTCCTAGGAGTTTATTCATCAAGCAGTAGGGAGCCATTGAAGGGTTTTGGGGAGTGAAATGATACTATCAAAGCTATGTTTTAGGAAGTTAATATCGGAGGTCTTGGAAGAGGAAAAGTAAGCAGTCCAATCGTGTGGCTAACACCAAAGTTGAGGCATGAACTAACAAAAGCACAAACTAGGGCAGTGACAATGGCAATGGAAAACTGGAATAAATGTGTCCAGTGCCACAGATTCTGGTAGAGCTGACAGCATGCTGAGTAAGTCAGACGTTGATTGGAATGGTTGGCTTTTTTTTAGTCAAAGCCTTGCTTTACCTCAGAAGTCCATTTGCACCATCCTTTTGTCTAAGAGACTTTTTGGGAAGTTGACTCAAAAACATCTTTTTTCAGGTTCAACATATTTAAACCACAATTTAGAATGTCTCTGGGAGGAAGATAGTGTATTATTCATATTGTGCTGAAGAGACCAAGGAATCAATTGCTTGAATGGGGTGAATCATGTAGAGGAAGCATATGCTAATGAGTTGCTTAAACTCAGTGCTTGGAGAGGTCACAAATAAAAAACAGCCCTATCATGCCATAAAATCAAAGCCACAAGCCTCAAACAGAAAATCAGAAAAAATAGCCCTTTTTTATATCCTGAGCTATTTTTGCCCCAACCTTTTCCAAAGAAAATTAAAAAATAGAAAGAGTGGGTCATCATGTAAAATTTCATTGAAAAGCTCCTGTTCTCTAACATTATTGAGTTAAATTCTCATACCTCTACACTTGTGGGATTTGTTAGATTCTGAGGTTTTAGAGAAAAAAGTGTATACATGTATAAAACCTCATGATAGTCAACAGAGGTTTCCTTTGTTTTATTTGATCTAAACTTGTTCAAAGAGTAAAACCTCAGAACAGCTATAGACTTTGCAAGGCCTGTGGACCTAGAACCTAGAACCTGGGGTCTAAGTGTCAAAACTGGAAATTTGAACTTCTAATTGGGTCACCATTTGGAACCTTTCTCCTTTAATTTTGATGAGCTTAGCGCAAAGCTTTCAAACCAGAGTGCTGTGGACAAGTGCATGCCACAAATGCGTTACACAGGCTGAGATCTCCTCAGGCCTCGGTTGGTCAGAGCCTCCTCTCTTTACTCCAGTTTGCTGGACAAATATTTATCATTTTCAATATGCACCATAGCATGAAAAATTCAGCAGCATTTTTGGAGCACTGAGATGGGGCCTGGAGCTTAGTTAACCCTTGCATTATGCTAACAGTTCTCACATGGGAGTCTTTATGGGCATAATAATAATAATAATTTACACTTACATGGTGTTTGCCATTGTGCCAGGCAGTGTTCTAAGTATGCTTTAACCCACCTAATCCTAAAATACCCCTATGAAGTACTGACTATCAATATCCTTCTCTTACAAATGGAGGAAAATGGGGAAGTTAAAGTTAAAGTCACTAAGTGAGTAACTGGCATAGCTGGGATTTCAACCCAGGATGTCTGGCTCCAGAGTCCTCATTTCAACTGTCTTTTATACAAAAATGTAAAGGAAAGGCTCTGGTAGGAGCCACAGGTCTAGCACTAGGGATTGGCAGAGAAGGGCTGGAAGCCCAAAGCAGGGAACAATAAGTTGTTAGTCCAGAGATATATTAAGGGTCAGACTTGGCCATCACACAGTTGCAGTTTGGAGTAAGGCAAGAGAATAGTATTCAGGATCCAAAATGAAGGCCAAAACCAGGAAGCCACAAGAAACCAAAAAGAGAGTTCAAAATGAAGACCAAAGTTGCCGGATGAAACAGGAGTCAAGCTAATGAAAAGCACCAGCTATATGAATGGCAGAATGGCAGATAGTTTTCATGGACATTATTAAACCAAAGAATTCGTAGAGCAGCAGTTCTAAACTGGAGACAATGTTGCCCCCCAGAGGACATTTTGCAACATCTGAAGACATTTTTGGTTGCACAGCTTGAGGGGGACAGTGTGCTACTGGTATCTAGGGGATAGAAGCCAGAGATGCTGATAAATGCCCTACAATGCACAGGACAGCTTCCTTCCACCCCAACCAAGAATTATTCAGCCCAAAATATCAAGGATGCCCTTACTGAGAAACTCTAGCCCAGAGACTTCTGCATGATTCTACGATCAACTCTGACCAAAATAAAAGCAGAATCTACCATTTTTTAGTGTTTACTAGACACTGTGCAAAGCTCTTTATTACATTATCTTGCTTAATCTTCAGAGTAAATCTATGATATAGGGGCTATTCTTAGTCTAACTTTACATATGTGGAAAATTTGGCTCAGAGAACTTAAGTACCTTGCCCAGGAACATGTAACTAGTAAGTGACTCAATCAGGATTCACATCCGAGTCTGTCTGACTGCAGACACCACTACAATCCACACTTGACACTATGTGTACAATTGGCTAATGAGTAACTCTTGGTCCAAGAGTCAGGAGCCAGAACGGGACACGAGATTAAACCCCTTCCAAGTACTGGGGTCGGGGTGCTATAAAGAAGAGTTTAAGAAAAAAATACACTGAGATAAAACAATGAATTTTCAAAAAGATTCTGCATCACTTGACAGGCAGGTGTGTATGCCATTTCATGAAAGGGACCATTGGGAATCAGTTTATTTCAAACTCAAGTCCACATTCACATTCCTTCTGGACTTGGCAGCCAGCCTTCCCTCTCACCAAGGACAACCTGTATATTATCTCCACTAAAAGTAGAGAAGGCTGTTTAAAATTGCCCCTTTCAAGATGTGGTATATATACACAATGGAATACTACTCAGCCATAAGAAACGATGAAATCCAGTCATTTGTGACAACATGGATGGACATTGAGGGTATTATGCAAAGTGAAATAAGTCAGAGGGAGAAGGTCAAATACCGTATGATTTCCTTCATTAAGTAGTAGATAATAACAACAATAAACAAACACATAGGGACAGAGATTGGATTGGTGGTTACCAGAGGGGAAGGGGGGAGGGAGGAGGGTGAAAGGGATAATTCGGTACATGTGTGTGGTGATGGGTTGTAATTAGTATTTTGGTGGTGAACATGATGTAGTCCATGCAGAAATAGAAGTACAATGATGTACACCTGAAATTTTTACAATGTTATAAACCAATGTTACTGCAATAAATAAAAAATTAAAAAATAAAATAAAAAAAATAAAATTCTGCAAATCAGTAAAAGATACATAAATCAAATCAATTTAAAAAAAAAATTGCCCCTTTCAACAATTCTACCTGGAGAAAAATAGCTACATTTACTATTCTTTTCGATGCTAAATTATTACACAATGAAGTCCTTTTAAAAAAACTGCTTTTAAACTAGAGTAGAGCACCACCCCCCCGCTCCTTACACTTGAGCTGCTTATGATATCCAGAGGCCAGGCTGCATCTTGGAAATATAACAGCCCCATTCAGTCAAAGCCAGCTCTACCCCAGCTAGCTTGTGACACTGATGTTAGTCCTGTCCCCCAAAACCAGCATTACAAAGCCCTGACATTCTTCTTCAGGGCCTTTCAAGTCAGATCCTATTTTCCTGCTGTCACAAATTGAAGCCTTAGTCAGTACGACATCTACTTCCTCATTTGGCAGAAGGCTCTCTGGTGACAATGAAAATGAAGGTACTTTCTTTTCTGCTAGATTTTAGAGCTTATTCATAGGCAGAGCTTTTGTTTCCTCGTGGGTTAGACTAGTGCAGGGAAGTGAGTATCTGAGCACTCCAGTAGTTTTCCTTTTTCTTATTTTTATAACAAAAAAATCACTGCTCATAGAAATCAAAAGTGAAATGCCTGGAGCTCGTACACTGTATTGTGTGTTCAAAGCTCGCAATATTACCCAACTCTTTTCATTTCATTTTATTTTCCTGGGACATGGAATTGTTGACTTCTGGTTTATGGGAGTTATTAAACTGCGTTTCTTAATACAATCAGAGTTTATTAGGCCTAAGTGGGTTTGGCTCAAGATAAAGCTTGTGTGTGTGTGTGTGTGTGTGTTTTAACTTTATAGCACTTCATACCTAAGTGAGGGAGAGTTTAAGAAAAGCTGAGAATAGGCTCGAGGGAAGTCACAGTTATTGGGTACACTCCCTGCTTTGATGGTCCAGATAACAACTTCCTGTCTGGAGTCTGCCACAAAGGAGAGAGCAGTTATGCCCTGAGCTTCAAGTGCCTTATTATATTATTGGTGTGATTTTCACATTGCTTCCTAGAATAGAAATACCAACAAACGGCATAAGCCTATTCCCGTGCTTATGCAATGACTAGCATATACCAGTAGTTGATGTCTTGATTTGAGGGTTAAGGGAGTAGTCAAATTAAATTCCTAACCACCTCCTGATGATATATTCCGTGGTATATCCCAGGGCATGAAAAGAAGATGGTAACATCTGGAGGAACAAGGAACAACACAATGTTTGCTGAATGGCCTAAAATTTCATTATCATGCTCAGAGCAAGAAGATTCTAATTGGAAAATATTGATTTGGAGTCCGTTTCACATATGCTATAAAGCCTTTGAAACGAAAAAAACTTCTAGATAACTAGATGGATATTTACTTTCATTTCTGCAAAGTATTAAAGTATCAGAAGACTGAAAAAGATTGCCATGGGCCTCAGAAAGGCCTCATGTTAAAAAGACCCCATCCATGTGATATAGTCTAAGTACATTATAAGTTAGATATATGAAAATCCTGCGCTTAACTAATAGATAAAATAACGATTATTCATTGTATGAACTAATCTCTCTGATGATCCTTCACACAGTAAGCTTATCTAATATACTTGTTTGTTTAATGTATTATTTTGGGAAATAAAAGGGTAGGAAGTAGATAACTGAGTGGGTGCCTAGTAAATGATTTTTAAATGGAGGTAATTGTGATAAAAGGCAATGACTTCTTATAACCTTTCAAGAAGTTATAAATTATTTCCCAGAATTAAATGTGAGTCTTTAGGTAGATTACTCATCTTGAAATTATAAAATAAATGAAACCCAGTTCTCATTTTTATATTTACTGATAGGATGTATCTTGTAAATCTTTGGTATATAGAACAATAAACAAGATATTCAGTTTTGCAATGTTTGATGAAGCAAGACAATCAATTCTTCTTCCAGGAGAAAGCCACCTTTGAGAATTATAGAGATTTGCACTAAGACATAACCACTTCTACAAATTTTCAGATTTATATTTCACTGCATTTTATTTAAGTTAGTGCCCATCATAGATAAAATTGTAAGGTATGTGAAGATTGTCTTTGAAAGCTTGCTTTACATTTTTCCCTTGTCCAAGCACCCAGGGCTCTTAGAATATCCTGCTTTCTCCTTCAGTAAAACTATTCTGGAGAGCAGAAAGGACAGTGTATACACACGTGACAGCAGAAGAATCTGGGCTGCAGGTGCTGCCTCTCCTAATCACTGCAACACTGTGGTAAAGTCAAGTGTATTTGTCCTACGAATAGACTGTACTGGATTGAACTGCTGACATTAGTATTTCAGAGGAGGTGATCAGTGTGAGGAGTGGGAGGTTTGAGTTTCTGTTCCAGTCCCAAATAATAATGATAGCTGACATTTATGGGGTGTTTATTAAATGCTAGACATTGTTTTCAACCTTCACATGGATTAACTCATCAGCAAAACACAGATATGAGGTCAACAGCTTTATGAGCTATGCACCATTATTATCCCAATTTACAGACAAGAAAGCCCAGAGAGGTTAAGTTACTTGCCTAAGATCACAGAGCTAATACGTAGCTCAGCAGAAAATCAAACCTAGGCACTCTGTCTCTAGAGCCTGTGCTCTACGTCATTACACTTTACTCTGCTTTTGTTTTATTATCATTTCTTAATTTATAAAGTAATACATCTTCATTGTAGAAAATTTTGACAATAACTAAAGGTAAAAAAGAAAGAGAAGTAGTTATTTATTTGCAAACCCATCAGCAGAAATAATCACTGTTAAATTTTAAGTATATATGTATCTTTCCAGACACACTCACACACACCTTTTGCAAAAACAAAATCAAACTGTAATATCATTTTATAAAAGACCTATACCCTTCGACCTAATGGTTTAATTTGTGGGTGTCTACATTAGAGAAAAATATCCAATTATGAAGAAATAATGACGTGGATACATGCCCACCAAATAGTTATTTACAACGGCTCAAATTGGAAAGAATTCAAATGTCCATCATGGTACATTTATTCAATGGACCATTATAAAGCCATTAAAATCATAATTATGAGACTTTTGCAACAGTTTGGGAAATGCTTATGATATAGTGTTGAGTTTTTTAAAGCAGCATACAACATTGTAAGGACAGTGTGGTTACATCTATATAACCTTTACAGATAGGAAAAAAGACTGAAATGAAATACAACACAATGCTAATGGAAATTGTATAGGAATCGTGGTATTGGGGTAAATCTTTTTAAATTCATTCTATATTTTATAAATATTTGCAATAGAATTTTTCTAATTAATTATTTTCCCTTTAAAGACATAAAAGAAAAAAACACTGCAAAGAACATATTACTTACATATAAGACTAGCCTTGCTTTGCTTGATGTAAAGTCAGAAATTCACTAGCTATGTCTAATGATTTTCTGAGGATAAATAGGCCTTCCAAAGACTATGACTTTTCAACTTAACTGCTCGACCAACCTTTCTATTTTAGAAGATTCCTCATTTTTTTCAACAGAGTAGCTATGTCAGATCTATTGCCTAGGTTTCAGTACGCAGCCAATTGCTGTACTTTCCTGTTTTTCTTTTAAGATAAAACATGATGTATGAGACCTTGGCAAGATAGAAATGAGGTCTTCCTTATTGCAGAGTAGGAATTTTCAAAACTTATCCCCCAAAGTAATATAGTGTCAGACCAAATTGCCAAGGCCTCCTGACTTAAAAGTTCAATTTAATTGCAACATGCTTCTTCTTGTTTCTTTTTAAATAAATCAATAAATGGTCTGCTGTGCTTTAATTCAGATTAAATAAATAAGAAACCAAATTGATATTTTTAACATTTTGTCCCAGAAAGTTATATCCTGTCTGCTGTGACTGTTGGCTCAGTTTCATAAATACAGCTGACTTGTCTGGTTTATTGATGGTTAAAACAGAATGGACTGAGACTCCTCTGCGGTTATATTTCTCACCCCATTCTACTCTGCCCTATGAAGCTACCCAGTGATCTCTCCCTTTTCTCAACAAAAGCCTTTGGGGACAATTATACTAGATGTGACTAAAAGCATCAGCAGGATTTCCTTGTGAAAAGTGGTGAAGAAAATTTGAGAGAAAAATCATGCGGGATGATGGAAAAGAAAAAGAGCATATAATTAAAAAAAATTGTAGTTAAATATTTCAGTATAGGCCTCTCTAAGAAATTACTGAATTACGTTATTTACCTGCAAGATGGAAATAACAGTTCTTAACCATTTGTCACATGGTCGGTGGGAGATCTCATAAGGTTATATGATAAAGGCTGTTGGTTTATACATAAATCAAAGCAGTAAAGTAATGTCATGTTTACAGGTTAGTTGGAGACTAAAGATTAGTTTAAAACGCCACTTAATTATGAGTTAATTCAGGTAACTTTCTAGGTGATTTCTCCCTTTTGCCTTTCTTTGTTCTCACTGAAAATATCTGGATGAATGAGAGGGTAGGTAAACAATCATGTTAATTGAAAAAAGTCCCGTGTAATTACTTCCATAACAATTCTCAGTAAAGGACAATACAAACCACACAAAGAGTGAATGGGCCAGTGTGTAAGAGGGAATTAGAGCAAGTGACATTTGCTGCAGCAGGGGACTTCTTCTTATGACATATTCTTCATTTAGGTTGAGAGAAAGTAAGGGATTGCAAGTATGTATGAACAATGATTTACAATTTCTGTGAAGAATGAGGTTATAATCTAAACAAGACAATACACAAACATCCACAAATTCTTCAGAGTGCAAGCAAGCCTATACTGAAGTGCCTGCTTATGATGAGTAGATCCGCCACATGCCTGGATTTCTATATCTTGTCAGTTAAGTTACTTTCATAAGCAATGAGATATATATAGTTAAATAAAAGTCATTTATTCATTCAATGACAATTTATAGAACACCTACTGTATGTCACACAGGAACTATTCTAGGCACTGGGAACATGTGAGTGAACAAAAGAGATAAAAATCCATGCTTACATTCTGGTGAGGGGAAACAGACAATAAACAATAAGCAAAACTAATAAGTAAACTTTATAGAATGTTAGAAAATAAGAAATGATATTTAAAAAAGAAGAACCTAGATCAAGGTAATGTGGATAGAGAGTGTAGGGAGGTGGGAGTAGAGTGGGGGCAAGCTGCATGTTAAACAGGCAGGTTAGGATAGACCTCATTGAGGAGGTGATACTGGATCAAAGACCTGAAGAAGATGAGAAAGTGAAACATGCAGAGATAAGGGTAGAAGAGCATTACAGACAGAAGGAACACCTCAGCAGGCTGGCGTGTGCTCTGGATGTTCAAGGAATAGCAAAGCAGCCAGTGTGGCTGAGTGAAGGAAGTGAAAAGGCAGATGAAATCACAGAGGTGTCAGGATACCAGATGTATATGGTCTTATGGGCCCTTATAGGGACCTCAGTTTTTATTCTTAGTAAAGCAGGGAGATCAGTCAGAAGGCTTTTGCAGTAAATCAGGCAAGAGATAATGGTGGCTCAGACCAGCAGTGAGAATGGTGAGGAGCCCTTAGACACGAGAAATATTTTGAAGTTAGAGCCGAGATTTCCTGATGGATTTGGTGTGCTGTGTGAGAGAAGGAGACTGAATCAAGGATGACTCCAAGATTTTTGGTCTGGCCACCTGGAAGGATGAAGTTCCCATCAATTGAAATGAGGAAGACTCCAGGCTTTAGAGAGATATCAGGAATTCAATCTTGGAAATGTTACATTTGAGATGTTTATTAGACTTCCAAATGCAGATGTGGATTTGGCAGCTGGATAAATGCAGAGACATTAACTTGAGAGTCATCAGCACACAGAAATTACTTAAAGGAGTAAATATAGAAGGAAAGGAAAGGCAAATCCAAGGATTAAGCCTAGGGAACTCCAAAGTAAGGTGCAGTGTTCTCTCTCTCTCTCTCCTTCCCTCTGTGTGTGTGAGAGAGAGAGAATGTGTTGGGGGTGCTGTTAGGGGGTGGGAGAGCATTATGGAGCAGTTTACTCTGGCAGTGGGGAAGGTTTTTTGTTACTGGCATTATTTAGAATTGCTGACACATGGCGGCAATAAAATATAGACCAACTTTTAGTCAGACTTATAATTGGTTATATGTCTGTACAGACAATGCACTCCTTTATTGCCTACACCCAGAGTGGACTGCTTCCATGGTCCCATCATTAGTATGCCACTGAATATGTTTTTGCACACTCTAGTTTAAAATCTGAAATAGTTAAGCAACTAGGCTTTTGCTGTACGTGCATTCTCCACCAGTTTTGCATCTGATTGCTATCTGCCTTTCTTTCTCTTAGTTCTAATTAGAAGCCTCCCTATCCAGGTTTCCTTTGAACTTTTGAGCAGGCACGTGGTTTCTAAGATGACATATCTGCCCTGGACCCAAGCACAAGCCCTGCCCTTGCACAAGCACAAGAATAACGTTGGATTATGATCAGAAAAATTAGGGATTTTGATTTTTTTTAAATGATCTTTCATTTTGATGTCTTTGTCTAAAATATTTCTCTCCCTATCCTTATGCACATACTTATCATACATCTCCCCAATTTCCCCACCATCTCCCCACATTTAGTTCCTTTCCAAATGCTCCATACACTATTAATTATTAGATTCTGAAAATATATCTGGTGAGAGAGTTCCAACGGCTAAAATCTCAGACCAGCTGTAAATTTGGAGGCTTTATTCATAAACTATTCTCTTTATGTTTTGAAGAACTCCTAGACTTTCCAATAAGGACTCTACATAGCAGATGACACAGTAGAACATCCAAGAGAAATCATCAAAAACAATGCTAGCCTTCTGCATCAAACAACTGGGATCTGTCCTGGCCGCGGTGAGCTAGACACCAGTACAACCTCCCAGTGATGGGGTCATGTCAAACAGTTTGCTGTGCTGCTTTTAAATGAACGGATAGATTTCAGTTAAACTGCTTCAGATAATCAGTTGTAGGGGAAAGTGGGGGCAGCAAAAGATGCTGAGAGAGGAAAAAAAAAAACAAAACGACGACAATGGAAAAAGTCATCCTTCAGAAGCCTAACTCTTTTCAAACGCTGTTTTGCTTGGCCGAGCTGGAGTAGGGCAGTTGTAATTTGGTTCCCTTTGGCTTCACCATAGCACCAGTCTGTCTGCAATGCTATGATGATGGGACTGCAACCACCTTCAAAAGTGACAGAGCGTCACAGGCTCTGGGGAGGAGAGCATGGTGGAAGAGTGATAGGCAGAAAGCAGTATAATCTGTATCTGAGCCTAGACAAAGGTCTGAGCTCCAATGAACAACACGGAACCTTTCAATTGAGCTAAAGGAAACCCATCAAAAAAAGTTTAGGGATAGCCTCTACATTTGTTGCACTATTCTAGGTGTTGTGATTGGTAAGAAGTAAAGCATGGCCTTTCTCTCCAAGCTGTTTGCAGCCCGACCTCTTCATCAGCAAACAGTATCTGAGTACTTCTGACTACAATTCTGGCGCTAACATGAACTAAGGCAAGTGCTCCACTGTATCCCATCCAATGCTAGTTGAGAGTGAACATAAAGAGAACATCAAAACTGGGCTTCTGGGGCTGCAGCATGTACCACCCAGCTCAATATGTTGACTTTTATTTATTAATTTTTTTTAAGGAAGAGTGGCCCTGTGCTAACATCTCTTGCTAATCTTCTTTTCTTTTTTCTCCTCAAAGCCCCAGTACATAGTTGTGTATCATAGTCGTAGAGTTTTGGGACTCTTCTATGTGGGACGCCACCTCAGCATGACTTGATGAGCAGTAGGTCCGTGGCCAGGATCCGAACCAGCGAACCCCGGGCCCCCGAAGCGGAACATGCAAACTTAACCACTATACCACCAGGCCGGCCCCCATATGTTAACTTTTAATAGAGAATAAAGAAGTATGTGATGGGAAGGCATGATTAATTTCCCAAACATTCTGGTTTCTCTTAAAGTTCATGCTTTATCATTTATAAATTTATTGAATGGGTTTATTGAAAGTTCTAAATTTATATGAAGCTATTGATACTTTTAGCAATGTACTTTTCATCATTTAAAGTAACATCTCCATTTATCAGTTTTATATTTACTGCTTTCAATCATCAAGGGACTCTCTCATTTGTTCCTGTGTTAGGAGTTTGAGTAAAATAAGTACCCATTCTCCCCCTTCAACATTGCTATATCCAGAGTATTTACAATGTAGTCCTTATTTAGGATGCAAACATCAAAATAAAGCAACTCGATTTCATATTTTATATACTCTGTCTATCCTTCAAGGCTCAGATCAAATCCCTTCTCCTTTGTGAATCCTTCTCTGAGTATTTCCAACCCAAGTGATGTCTCCTTTCTTCCACTACACGGAAAACTAATTGCCTGCTCCAGTTTTCTGCAATATTCTTCTTATTTTCTGCTTTGGGTTGTTACTAAATAATTTCAAATATATATTTCATGTTTTCCAGACATGTTATAAGCTTGTTGAGGACAAGGCACACAGTTCAAGATATTGCCTGACTACCTATTAGGTGCAAGGTACTGGCTTGGCACCATGGGGGATAGAGCAGAAATATGGTGATCTAGAGAGTATACATCCATTTTCGGGGCTGTCACATTAGAAAAATAAACATTGTGCTGTTGAAACAAACATATCTGGCCTGAAGGCTGCCAGGTCGTAATTACCAGTTTAAACTAAGGTGTTAGAGGTGGGAATGGAAAGGAGAGAGTACACAGGAAAGTTAGAATTTACAGGCTGTGAAAGCTGATTCAATGTATGATGAGAAGGAAAAAATGGCATCAAAGATAGGGCTTAGGAAGAAGAAAATATGTGTGGTTCAGATCACAAAGAAGGTATCAGCAAAGTAACCATGACGACTTTGCCAGTAGGGCAGCTGGAAGTTTGTATTTGAAATTCAGGAGAGAAGTCAGAGGTAGAGATGCTGAATATGTGATACTACCCAGAGAAGGTATAGAACAAGAAGAGAAAAGAACAGAAGACAACACCCTGGGGAACACCTACATGTTAGAGGCATAGAAAGAGAAGGCTGCGTCTATGATTAGGGAGCAGAACCAGGAGAATGTAGTATCTCAGAACTCAAAGCAGGAGAAAGTTGTAAGGAATAGCATAGCCTTAAAAGACTATCAAAGTGTTTGAAACATAGTAAGCCTACAATAAATATTCATTGAATGGATGAATGATGTCTTGAAAGGATCCATAGCAGATAAGGCAAGCAAATCAGGCCACATCAGAATTCTTTTCAGAAGGACAAGAGCATCTCAGCTACCACCAGCAACTGGGCATCTCAATTATAACTCTGCAGTACGGAAGTGGGTGATGCTATCATTTTACAACTTTATCTGATCTGTTCTATAAAGCTCAACAAACCTCCTGCTTGGATGACAATCATTTTCTTTTGAGTTGAACGGCTCTCTGATCACTTGTATTTTCAAAGTGGAAAATGTGTGGCTATTCACCAGTACTATACCTCAGTCGGTTTCAATTGGTTTCAGTCAGTTTCAAGGTTTGTGAAGGGCTGCAGAAATTTTTTTCATAACAGTCATAAGAGTTCTAAATGAGAAACATTAATCTCAACCAATAACTCTACTCATTTGGGTGTGCTTTTTTATCGGCAAACACTCTTCTGTGTTAGAGCAAAAAGATGTCTCCAGAGAAAAACTAAGGACATTACCTTCTCCCACCCATGGCTTCCACTGTTGTGAAGTTAGACTAGAATTCTCAATGTAAAAGGTTTGCCAGAGCAAGGCAACATTAAAGCTTAGTTTGTGCTTCCCAGGGAATCCTCTGTTTTCAACCCTTTCATTACAATCTATCCCTTCTGGTCCCAACTCAAAGGTGGTTTTCCCAAAACAGCACAGCATTCATTAAAAATGGATTCAACTATTTGAGGTAGTCAACTGAAAAGATTTTCATCTAAGTTTCTCTATCTGGTATAAATGGGTTTTATAAGTATATGTCTGTGCTTTCACATGCTTGGATACCTCAGACATTCATTTAAAATCTCTGTCCTGGGCTTCAACTATGTCCTGGTTCAATATCATGGCTTTTTTTCTAAGTTTGAAATAATTAGGCTAAAAGCTAGGAGCTAAAGCAATGTTGTGGCTGCTAGAAGCAAGGCATCGGGAGTAAGCACTCATCTTTTTCTTTGTTTCAGAGAGCTCCACTGAGAGGAGCCCTTTGTGTGACACAGCTGTGTGCCATATTGTGACACCAGTTAGCTCTGAATTAGCATAATCATCAATTGGGAGAATGCACCTTCTTAAATATATACATATACCTGTTAAGGGGAGGGATCTGGGCCTGCCCACTGAACAGCCATGGTACAGCTAATCTGGGTAAGAGGGAGAGTCCAGGATCAGAGGACAGGGCCTCAAGGGCCAAATTCTTGGCAAAGACATTCATGTCAGGTCTCCAAACTGAAAGAATCAACATAGAATCTCTTGGAATACAGGAGGAATAGAGGAATAGAGAGTCTGAGCAGAAGGGCAGGCTGGGCAGACACAGGTCTAGAAGATTGTATCTTTAGGCGTTATTATACCAAGCTACACTAAGTCTTACCTTTGTTTCAAGGATTCACCCTAGCATCCTGTTACCCTGCTAGATTATGCCAATACTTCACTTTAAGAAAACTTCCATATAAAAATAGATTCACTTTTACTTCTAATAAACTAATTTTTAAGTTTAGTTGCATACGTTTGCTGTGTGAAGGATGGTATGTGAGCACGCACACATGCACATGCAGAATTTGAGTGGTGAATAAGACACTGAGGTTCAACTTAGGAGACATAAGACTAAGATGCTAATTCGCATACCAGGAGCTCAAGTCAACATGTGCAAGATTTCATAAGTGGTGCACACTAAGTGTTCAGCAGGAGAGAGAGATTGTTCCCAACAGCAAAATCCAGAGAAAGCATCTTTAAGTAGAGAGCATTTGAAAAGCAAATAAAATAGTGAAAGATGAAAAAAAGAGACAATGGCAAGATAGAGAATGGATCAAAGGCAAGAGAACCAGCACAAGCAAAGACAGGTAGGCAGAAAGGAGCAATGCATGTTCAAAGAATCACCATAGCAATCCAAATGAATTATAGCAGAAGATTCCTGTTGGGGACCAGCAGCAAATGCAGATGAACCAAATCGAAGCCTTAGCTCAGTGGTTCTCAAACATTTATGTACATCTGCATGACTTGGGGGAGGGCTTGTTAAAAATGAAGATCTTTGGACCCCCTCCCAAAGATTCTACTCCATATGTCTTGGGTACTGCTGAGGAATTTGGAAGTTTAATAGGCACCTACAAGGGATGCTGATGCAGGTTGTCAGAGTCCAAACTGAGGAAACATTAAGTTAGGAAGTGATATCTTGACAGGAATCACTATCAGGTTCCTTTAAATTCCAAATTTGCTTAATGACATTATGACAATATTTTATTTGAAGTAATCCCATTGAACCATATGTCTTTTAGCATAGATATATTTTATAAAGAAAGTTATGCCTGTAATTCTAATTGGAATTAATTATTTCAAATGAGACAGGAGAAAAACATCAAGCAATAGTGCTTTACAACTTGACATAAACAGGCTGACCAAAATCATTATTTTCAATCAGTCAGTGTCTGTGTGAAGATCACAAATGACTCCTTTTCCTCTTGAGTTTGGGTAAATTAGGAGACCACTTGTTGTTCTGTTTACAAAAATTAGCTGTTCAATTCACCGTCTGGGAGAGCTTTGGTTACTTTGGTGTGAATGTTCATGGGAATGAAATCTGAAATGTTGCTATACATTCCATTTGGAAAATATCGTACATTTATCAAATGGAATATATAAGCTTCTAGCATTAGATAATCCCAGTTCACGGATGTATTTCAATATACAAGCAAGGGATATAGGTAAATTTTTGCCATCAAAAGAAGACTTGAAGGCCAGGAACCAACTCAAGCAAAAAAAAACGTGAAGTAGGATTTTTCCAGGCACAAAAATATAGTAAGTGTATTCCAGGCAGAGCAAGCAGTATGAGCGAATATGCATAATCCATAAAAAGCTTTATGTGTTCTAAGAAATGGATAGAACACTGGTTTCACTAGAAAGGTAGGTTGAGGTCATACGTTGTAAAGAGTCTTGAACAATAATAATAATATAACCTAATACTTCCATACTGCTTACTCTCAGCAGTGCTCTAAACACTTTACATACATTAACTTATTTAATTGTCACAGCAAGTCTTGGACATAGGTACTATTACTAGTCCCATTTTACAAGGAGATTGAGCTACTGGGAGGTCAGGAAAGGGTTTCAGGCATGATCAGATTTGTATGTGAGAAAGGTATTTATGGTTGCAATATGGAAGTTGGCATAGAAAGGAGAGAGACTAGAGGCAGAAGATTAGGAAAGATGCTAGTATAATAATTCAGGCAAGATTTAATAAAAACTCTGAATTAGGACAGTATAAATGGAAAGTAAGAACATATTCAAGAGAGAGATCTGAGGCAAGCTGACCATACTAAGTAGCTAATTGGATTTCAGGTTTAGGGGAAGCAGTGAGAGAAGGATTATTAATTATGACTTCCAGGTCTCATTTGGGTATGTAGGTAGATGGCAGTGATATTCATCAGCACAGGAAATGTAAAATAAAGCATATTTTATAGGTAAGGTAGTAAATTTGGCTTTGGACACCTTTATTGAGATTCCAGTAGTATACTGGAGGTAAATATAAAACAGACAGTTGGCTGTCCAGATGTAGAACCAGGAGAGATATCTGAGCAGGAGACAGATTTGGATATCACGGCATTTGCACTTTTCATCTTTGGCCTTCTGGAATTCCTGCCTTCATCACTGCTGCCTGATTTATTAGTAATAATCATGTTGGTGTGAAAGGAGCGTAGGATTCTTGGAGAGCAGAAGACCTTGGCACATAAAGCCAGATTAAAAATATACCAGAGCTTAGAGCCAGCACGTCTTAGGTTGACCTGGCCCTAATTGCCACATGTCAGGGCAGAAGGGGTCCAACAAGTTCTATGTGGAGAACTAGGAAGTATCTGAATAAGGAATGCATGTGCTAGATCAGTATTTATCAAGCTTTAATGTGCATAGAAATCACCTTGGGAATCTTGTTAAAATGCAGATTCAGATTCAGTAGTTTTGGTGTGGGACATAGAACTCTACATTTATATAAAGCTCTTGGGAAATACCAATGCTGGTGGTCCATGGACCATACATTGAGTAGCAACAACCTAGATAAGTGTTGCCAAATAGAAATATAATGTGAGCCACATATGTAATGTAAAATTTTCTAGTAGCCACATTAAAACAGTAAAAAGAAACTTCTGAGATTAATTTTAATAATAAATTTAATTAATTCAATATATACAAATATTATAATTTCATATGTATATAATATTAAGAATATTAATGAGATATTTTACATCCTTTTTTATACTCATATTTTGAAATCCAGTGTGTAGTCTACACTTACAACTCATCTATCTCAATTGGGACTAGCCACATTTCAAATGCTTAAAAGCCACATACAAAGGACAGTGCAGCCCCAGACACTCAGTTCCAAATCAGGTGTCATGAATCAGTGATCAACAACCTGAAATCATCTGCGTGAAAACAGACCTCAATTTTCCACAATGCACTTGAAATATTTCATTCCATTCTGTTCATAACCATCTGCTCTCTTAGTTTTCAATGTGAAGTTTAACAGTTGCTTAGCTCAATGTTCACTTTCAATTTCCATGTAGCTACCAAATATGTGATAAACTCACTTCAGATCAGGCCACTTAGGAAATTGAACAGGTAGTAAAATAAGCGCCAGAGTAGGAGTCTGGAGATAAAAATTCAGGCCCAAGAGAGTTTTGCACCCATTTACTTGCTTGTGACTTGGGCCACACTTAAGTTTCCTTCTGGTAAAATGTAGTGGGGGGGGGCCAGATGATCTCAAAGGTTCTCATTTTCCACTAATCTATATCTAATGGTATGCATGGTGAGCACGTTCTAATTACAAGTCAACACTTGGAGCAACAAATAGGCACAAACCAACATTTCTAGGCCCTGAGTCGTTTCAATAATATATCAATTCTGTTGATTAAAGGGCTTTGAAAGAGAATCCATAGCCAAATATTTTCTAACGACTGAACCTACAGTCAATCAACAAGAAAAATAGCCTTTGCTATGGCAGCGGTGACCTGCTAGGAATAGAGCTTTGATAAACACCACCCAATAATTCAACCATAATTAGCTGTCTAAACCCTCCGCTGAAATCTATATGGTTTTGTTGTTTATGACAGGTCATGTCGACGCCAAAATGAAACAAGTAGATACAAACCAAGAAGGAACAGAAGAAATTAGTATACTTACTAAAGCCACTCTCATGGCAAAATCATAACAAGTTAAAATCTCTTCTCCATTTTGAGTTGGTAAAATTTTACTTAATACAATCTACTGCTTCATGTGAGTATATCAGGATGAGTTAGAGCCATGAGAATTAAGCTACTAAACTAAAATGGAATCAGAACAGTTGAAATCATACAAAGTAAAGCATAATTTTACTTTAAAATGGTGAAGTTCCCCATGGTTTCCAAAAAAGATTATATTTTGGAAATGTTAATGACTTTTTTTGAGAGGATGGGGCAATCTGAGGACTGTTACAACTTCCTCCTAGGTTCAGAAAAGAATTTGACAAATGGACAAGATATACTACTTAAACTAAATTCTTTGCCCCAGACAGTACTCTGTTTCTTTCATAGTTGTAGAATTGATATCTTTTTTTTTTTTTAGTGTCTTATTTTAAGAAGAACTTTCCCCTTCACAACTCATCTCTTGCCTTTGCTGGAGGCTGAAAAGACATCATAATGGGAAGAAGCTTGAAATCACATGATAGCATGGGGATCATTGGTAAGTCATATCCAACAGAAGAAGATTGATTTTTAGAGATATGGAGAGATGAAAACATAGCTGAGAAAACATGCTTTCCCAAAGTTTGCTGATTTAAATGTATAATTCCTAATATATAAAGAAGGCAAGATGCCACTAAAGTGCCCAGTTCAGGGAATACATCTTTTCAGTAGCCTCCCTACTCTACCTACATGCTGTTTCCAAGGCCACGCTTCTCATCTACTTCCTTAAACCAACTCTTCCCAAGACATTCATGTGAATAGGTACAAAGCTCATCACATCCTCTGAAATGAAGCCCTCCCACCAGACCCTATGGACTTCCTACTCCATCTACTCTCATGGTGTAAAAGCAAGAGGCGCACAGGTATATAGAGGGAATTTCATACATAACTGATCAGGACAGTTCCTTAGCAGGACCTACTGCTAGATCTTAAATAATCAATGTTGTTGTGGCCTAGTCACATTCTCCTTGCTACTTCTCCAGGAACAAGCATGACTTAGTCAAGCACATAAATACAGTGATAGCCTGAATCTAGGAGAATCTATATGGAATAAGACTGAACATCAATGAATCTGATCAGAGTGATCAGATCCTTCTTTTGAAGCTCTCTTGGAAAGAGAAGAGTATTGCTTGGTCATGTATTATGATGGCCATGAGAATGTACCTCACAGACCACCTACTATAGGGAATGTAATTGACCAAAGGCTTTAGCTGCCATGTGCTGAAGTCCATCACTACACTGGTGTTGAGGCCATGTGCCCCATGGGCTTCTCTCCACCACTGACTAAGCATGGCAGGGATATTGAGGCAGGTCCATTCTTGGGAGACAGAAAACATCTTGTTGGCTGATTTTGGCTTGAGGACTCACTGGTGGCCTTGTCAAAACTTCCTTAGACTGTTGGACAGCCTAGGACTCTTCTAGCCAACCTTATTTCCATCTCTCTTTCATTAATTCATTCATTCATGAATACAATGGAAACAATCACTCAACTTTGGTTAAGTTCTCAAAAAATGCTAGACAATATAATTTGTATTAGCCTATTGTCCAGCATTGTCTTTTCTTAAATACACAACACTTGCTAGAATGAAATTGGAAACCTTGCTATTTTACAGAAAGAAATATTTATGTACTCATTTAAGAAATGTGTGTTATTAAAGAACATCTAAATAAATGGAGAGGCATTCGATGTCCATAGATTGAAGATTCATTATTATTAAGACCACAATTATTCTCCAATTGATCTATAAATTCAACACAATCTCCACCAAAATCTCAGTAGAATGTTTTTGGCAGAAACTGCCAAGTTAATCCTAAAATTTGTATGGAAAGGCAAAGGATCTAGAACAGCCAGAACAATCTTGGAAAAGAAGAACAAAGAGGATTTACACTTTCCTAAGGATAGAAATATAGATCAATGGAACAAAAACAAACCTTTACATTTATGGTCAATAGATTTTTGACAAAGGTGAAAAGGCATTTCAGTAGGGAAAGTATAGCCTTTTCAAAAAATGATACTGGGGCAATGCAAAAAGATTAATTTAACCCTCTACTTCACACCATATACAAACATTTACTCAAAATGGACCCTAGACCTAAAGGTAAGAACTAAAACTCTCAGAAGAAAACATTGGAGTAAATCTTTATGATCCTGGGTTAGGCAAACATTTCTTAGATATGACACCAAAAGCACAAGGGACAAAATAAAAAATAGATCAATTGGACTTCACCAAAAAAATTTTTTTAATGCGCTTCAAAGGGTCACCATTAAGAAAATGAAGACAAGTCACAAACTGGGAAAAAATAATTTGCAAATCCTGTATCTGAGAAAGAATATTTATCCATAATATATAAAGAACTCTTAAAACTCAAGGAAAAAAAAGACAACCCAATTAAAAATGGGCAAAGATATGAACAGACATTTCTCCAAAGAAGATATACACATAGTCAATAAGCACATAAAAAGATGCTTCACATGATTTAGTCATTGTATACTTGAAATGGGTAAATTTTATGGTACTTAAATTATGCCCTGAAAATGCTGTTGAAAATATGTATGAAAGATCCATGTTACAAGGAATGTAGGGATATGAAACTGAATTAGACTCACCCTTCCCCATAATTTGCTTATGAGGAAGATGATTTTTAATGATTTTTTAAATTTTATTTATTTATTTTTTCCCCCAAAGCCCCAGTAGATAGTTGTATGTCATAGCTGCACATCCTTCTAGTTGCTGTATGTGGGACGCGGCCTCAGCATGGCCGGAGAAGCAGTGCGTCGGTGCGCGCCCGGGATCCGAACCCGGGCCGCCAGTAGCGGAGCACGCGCACTTAACCGCTAAGCCACGGGGCCGGCCAAAGAAGATGATTTTTAAAGGTGGATCTATCAACTGAGTTAAATGACATTTTCACTGGATGTCTAAAGTAGAGTGGTCAGGACTGGCAACATTTTAAATATCAGCAAAAAATTTTTGTCATCTTCATAGCCATTTTTATGTACACATGCACACAAAGAATGATCTGGTGAAAACAAAATCAAAAAGATACACTGCGCTTGAATTCTCAAAACCTGGACGCATATCTTGGCTCTATTGCTTGCTAAGAGTAGAGCTTGGGGCTTTCTGAGCCTCATTTTCTTCATCTGCAACCAAGAGAACAATAGAATATTCTATGTAAAATTGCTTTTTAAACAGAAATTGCAATATAAATTACAGGGATTTTTTATTAGTGGTGGTAGAGAAGATAAAATGTACATATACATAAACTATGCTAAAGAGCAGAAAGTGACCTAAGAGAGATGTGGATAAAATACTATGAGATTTCAGAGGATGAAGAGATTGTTTTTGGCCTGAGTGAACAGAAAAGTTTCATAAAGATGCTGACATTTAAAGTGGACCATGATGGATATTTGCATTTGAGCAAGTAGAGAAGAGATCAAGAAATCCAGTCAGAAAAAAATAGGAGAAGTGTGGGTCACACATAGGTACATAAAATACATCCATTTACCTGAAGTATGGCTTTCTTGCTTCTTTATCCCTTCTTACACATAAAAGGCCTCCTCCCTCTATATTCCATTTTTATTCACACACTGCAAATTTCACCTCCTTTGCTTTGCCCTTCTCTGACTCAGTACCCTACCTAGCCCCTATTGTCCCATCGGATGTGACATGTGATCTGACCCAATAATTTGTTCATGTCTCTCATTTGGCACTGTTCTAACCTTGCATCACCTTACAATCTTTGGGTTGTGATTATCTTATACTCCCTAGATTGTAAACTTAAGGTATAAAATTTTGTTGTATTCTTTTTTACAGTTCCTACACACAATACCTTCTCAAAATTATTTGCTGAATCAAAGTGAATTCACTGAATATTTATTAAGGGTTTATTCTTTGTCCAATATGCTAGATAGAATATAGCATAGGACTCGATTCTGCCCTCAAGTTGCTTACTGCCTAGCCAGAAAGCCCCAAGCTTCAAGTAAAATAGTTTAGAGGATGATAGGAAATGAAATACAATGCATTCAGCACTGGTGATTGTCTGCCTCAGCTAATGTCTAACAAGACAGTAAAATATATCAGACTTAGCAACTCCTTGCCATTGGTCAAACTGTTATAGACAGCCAGATGGAGAAGGAAAGTGCAAACACAGTTAGGCAAATGTAATAAAGAGAGTAGCAGATCCTCCCTCAATGGTAAATTTAAAAACAAACAAACACACTAATAACAAAATCCGTTTGAAATGTCCATTAGCCACTGGTTTAAAACAAAATTGCACAATAAAAGATATGCTTTAAATGAAAATTGAGCCATCTCCTGTCTCATCTCAATAAATAGCACACACGAAATATTTAGTTCCCTGAAGAGACACCGGTAAAATTTTTTCAGAAATCAGTATTTGGTTCTAGGTCACTTCTTGCCAATGCATATTATCTGGCTCACCAGTAGTTCTTAATGGCACTGGATCATGGACCTTTTCTTTTTGTGTGAGGAAGACTGGCCCTAAACTAACATCCATTGCCAATTCTCGTCTTTTTGCTGGGGAAGATTAGCCCTGAGCTAACAGCTGTTCCCATCTTCCTCTATTTTGTATATGGGATGCCGCTACACCATGGCTTGATGAGCAGTGTGTAGGTCCGTACCCAGGATCCAAATCCACGAACCGTGGGCCGCGAAAGCAGAGCGTGCAAACCTAACCACTACACCACCAGGCCTGCCCTGATGGACCTTTTCTGATAAAAGCTTGTAACTGTCTCCCAGGAAAAATGCACAATCACAAATTTTTGCATGACCTTTTAGATGAGTTTTGGACATGCCTCCAAAGTTCACTCATGGATATTGTGGTAGGCAGAATTCCTAGACAGCCTCTAAGAATCCTGACGCCTGGTGTACACACCTTGTATAGTCCCCTCTGTGAATACGATGGGATATAACTCTCATGATTAGTTTATGTCATATTGCAAAGGTGAAGGAATCTTACAGATGAAATTAACATCCCTAATCAGTTGACTTTGAGTTAACAAATGGGAGATTATCCTGCTTATGCCCCACCTAATCAGGTGAAACCTTAAAAGACTGGTGAAGTCAGAGAAATTCTAAGCAGAGAGATGCTCTCCTGCTGGCCTAAAAGAAAGAAATTAACCATTTTAGGAACTGCCTATGCAGAGAGGGCCATGAAACTAGGACATGAGGGCAGCCTCTAGAAGCTGAGAATGACCTCCACATGATAGTGAAGAAGAAAACGAAGATCTCGATCCTATAACCACAAGGAACACAATTCTGCCAACAACCTGAATGAGCTTGAAAGAGGACCTCAAGCTCCAGATGAGAACACATCAGCTTTATTTCAGCCTTGCGACACCTTGATCAGAGAAACCAGCTACATTGTGCCTGGACTTCCAACTTACAGAAACTGTGGGATAAAAAAAGAGGTGGTTAAAAGCCATTAAGTTTGTGGTCATTTGTTCTGTAGCAATAGAAAACTAATACAAACATAAATTAAGAACCTGTGGCCTAAAGGGATAATATGAACCACCCAGACAATATTCCATAGCAGTTGTGACTTCCAGAGGTCAGATGGCAGCATAAGGATTCCAGACATCTCAGAAAAGATTTGATTATTCTTTAGGCCTAGGCTTTACTAAGGGAGCTAGCTACACACCAATTCCCCTGGCAGATTGGATCTAATAAACTCAGATGATTTACTTTTGTACCTCAAACCATTCCTTATTAAATACGTACAGTTGTCCAGTAGGCAGCCAATTTTTGTCCTTTTCGTCCCAGCCCCCTGGCCTGATATGGCTGCAAAGCCTCCACCCCAGTCATGGTTGCTAAGTGTTTGAAAGTCATTGTTTTTACCTGTCAGAGACCCTGTGTTGGTTACTTAGCAATTGCTTATACTGGACAGCTCTTGTAGCAACCTCAACTCATGTGTAAAACTCACATACATATCCCAACACGAACGTTGGTAACCTCATGTCCCATGTTTCAGACATTTTTTTTCCTCCTATTCTTCCATCAAAACATACTTGTCTAGTGTCCCACTCATAGATTCCTGGCAGATGAGTGGTGTTAATCTGATCCATTCCTTCATCCAACAAATATTTTTAGAATGACCTATTACATGCAAGATACATTCAACATTCTCTGTGATCTGTGCAGTTGCACAGGGCTCTGTATGTAGAAGGGCCCTGTGCTTGGTTTAATGCTCCGTTTTTGCCATCTTGAAATTTCTAATAATTTTTGAACAAGGGGCCCTGCATTTTCATTTTATACTGGGCCCTACAAATTATGTAGCTAGTCCTGCTATGGTAATATAATATAAAGGGGTACATAACTGGACTAAAAGAACAGTGAGTTATCTGCATGCTAGTCTTGGTTCTGTCACTAAATGATTGTATGATCTTCGGCAAGTTAATTCCTCCTCTCTGAGCCTCAGTTGTCTCTTCTATAAATTAAGGAGAATCACAAGGGGTGGTTGTTATGCCTGATAATGAGAATCACAAAGGGTGGTTGTTATGACTATACATCACAAATTCTGAGTGCAAACCTCTAATCCTTTCTCTCAGCTTGTTCCCATCTCAATGTCCCCAACACTGCCCTGCATCTCAGCACCGATGTCCCACCTCCATCCCATAGCCACCAGAGAGGTCACAGCTGTTGCGAGTGGGGGATATGAAATCAGGGGAGGCTTCATGGACTAGGCTGCACCTGAGCTGGATCTTGAGGGATCGGGTAGGATTTCCCAGCCAGAGATGGAGGGAAAGATTTTCCAGAGAGATATGACATTTCTGTGCAAAGCTGGGGATGGTGCACAGGTGCGAGGCCTGGTCTCACAAGTCAGGGGGACAGGGTTCAAATCAAGCTCTGGCACTAACTTCTCCCCAGGGCCACCAGCCCTCTTCTGTGTCAGCGTGAACTTCACACACAGTCACACATACACAATATGTAAACATGTGTACATATATATATATATACACATACACACACACATATATATATATCCCTATATTTTGGTTCGGCCTCCTGTTATTTTTGAGAAGATAAGTCATTCTGGTATTTTGTCAGTGGAAATGTGAGCTCAGCCCTTTTTGCTTGCATTCTTCTCTATGATAGTCTATTAAAACTGTCAGCTAAGTGTTCTTTGAGTCTCTCAAGATCAGACTCCTATGCGCTTGTGTGTGGATGAGTGTGCACACACTACATGTGCCTCTTATTTGTGATATCTTGGCATTATTGACACATTTTAGAACATCTGCATATGTTGTAAAAGCAGCAGAAAAATCACCAAATAGTAAACAGCACCAATTATATTTGATTTTGAATGACATATAGACTACCATAAAGTAAAACAGGGAATAAAAAATCAGTAGCAAGAAAGCAAGCATGACAGCACCCTTTTTTAATCCTCCGATAGTTTATAATTGCATGGCACTTCTCAGAATCATCTTGCTTCTTTCACGAACACATTCCCATCACAATGGGTGAAAATAGCCACGTCAATGCCAATAATTCCAAAGTTATGATGTTCCCGCCCTTGAGCTCAATTTCCTAGAACCACTGCCTAATGCTTCATACCAGGCACAATTCGGATGCCTGACTTTGCAAATGCGGGCACTGACATTTAATACATTGGGAGTTTTGCACTAGCTTGAATCATTTTATGCAATTCAACAAGCTACCAGCTTTGTGAGTGACCTTGCTGTAGCATTAGAGGGAGCTAAGCCTACTGCTTCTTGCCCTCTCACTGAGAGCAGAATAAGTTGCAGGTCGACCTGGGATCTTTGTCAGGTCGAAACCTAAACATCAACCAATACAGAAAAAACAGCTCATCTCAAAGCTCCTTTTCTGAGCTGTGGGAAAGTTGGTGCAGCAGCACAGCATCTAAGCTCCACAAAGGCCTTATTAAGTGTGACAGCAACAGCTGGAGCTGCTAGAATTGGCAGAGCATTGAAAGAAACACAGGCCCGTTAGAGAAAGGAGAATCAAAGGTATAATTTGAAATATTAAATAATGTATCTCTGAGCTGCTGTTGGCCATGAAAATCCCAGCAGCTTGAGTGGAGTTTTGTATTGCATTGAAGGCGATAGCTATGATTCCCTTTGGACACCTCAACTCATCTTGTCACGTTTCCCCTTACAAACATAATTATAGCACTTTGGAAAGCCAATGGAGCTCATGTTCTGCTTGATGGATAACAATAGTGAGAGTGCTTGAGATGAGCAGAAATTTGCTTATTCAATAAACAACTCTAAGGCAGAGAGAAACCCCTGAGGTTGGCATTCAGGGCTTTCTATCTGCTTAGCTAACCCTGCCACACCAGACCTCACTCCACTGCTCTCTACCGTGAACAAGTCATTAGTCCATTCGGCACATACTGTATTCATTCCTCTCTCTGTGTCTCCACTCTATTCTTGACTCTGCTTGGAATAACCCTCTCTCCTACCTCCAACTTCAAACAATTTACTTCTTATATTTTCCTTTGAGAGTTACCTCAAGTCCCATCTCCTCCAAAAAGCCTTCCCTGACTTAACAAACCCCAGTGATGTCTTCCTTCTATTTATTTCTATAGTGCTTATTAGCTGCACCGCATAGCCTGGCCCCTGCTTCTACATGATCCTGTATAGTTCTCTAATATAAAACTCCTGGAGAGTAGGGACTCATATTCCCCATAGCGCCCAAGGGTGCTCATCATATACTAATGTGTAAAAGAGTTACTGTTCAGTGGTAAAATGTGTGGCCTTTGAATCCCAATTTGAACACTATCTGTGTGACTCCAGGCAAGTTATCTAACTTGACTAAGCCCCCGTTTCCTCCTCTGTGAAATGGAAATAATAGCAGCTGCCTCACAATAATTAGCTCTGTCCTGTTCTCAAATTTCATGTCTGCCATCAAAGTTGTATTAATGCTTTTAGTTTTTAGGGATAAAAGAAAAAAAGAAATGCTTCTTCACAGAGCCTTTGGTCTACCTTGCTCGGTAAAGAAGACTGTTGAAGACAGACCCAAATCACTAGGTCGAATGGCCACAAAACATGAGTTTTGACCTTAAATGGGGGACTGAAAATAGGAGACTTTTCAAAGTACCTATGGGGATGTAAGGAACCATTGACGTTCATTCATATTCTAAAGGTAGACTCTTGAAAGGTGCTGAAAATAAGAAACAGAGCCTTATGTAGTATTTGTGAAAGTGGTCAAAAACTAAAGTAATAATAATAACAGCAAAAACAATTATAAAACTTTCTGACGTTTCCTGAGTACTTATTAGGTGCCAGGCAGAGTTCAAAATAATTTGCATAGATTAACTCATTTTGCCCTCATCAGAACTATATGAGGTAGATATTCTGGCTATTCTCATTTTACAGCTGAGGAAGCTGAGGCACAGAAAGATGAAGCAATTTTCCTAAGGTTACACAAGCAAGTAAGCAATGGAGGCAAGATTTGAACCCAGGTGTATCTGACTCTATAACCTGTGTTCCTAACCATTACACCAGCACTGAGTCTGCAATAACATTTAGAAAAGAAAAAGAAACATAATAACTAAAGTTTTCCAAATAACTATGATTACAAGGTTGATCAGCTGTTTGTTGCTTGGTTGGTTTTTAATTTAAATGAATGGTACCAGAAACCTGGATGTCATCCTTACTTAATTTTTCTCCCTGACCTGCCACATCCAATCACTCACCAAGTCCCATTGATTCTACCTCAAGTAGCTCTCAAATTCATTTATTCTCTTCTTCCTCATAGTTACCACCTTAATTTAGGCATCATCATCGTCATCTCTCGCCTCTTAACTGGTCTCTTTACTCCAGTCTTTCTCACCTCTAGTCCAGAAAGCAGCTAGACTGATGTTTCTAAAATGCAAATCTGATAATATCGCACCTTGCATAAAACCCTTAAGCGGCTCCTCAGTGCTTTAATAATAAAAATCTAAACTTCTTAACCTGGCTCTTATCATAAAAGATACTTCATGATTTGGATTATGTTTACCTTTCCGGACTAATCTCTTATAAGGACACCCTTCCCCCAAGGGTGGATTACAACAATAAAAAAAACTAATTAGAATTCCTTAAAAATGTCTTGGTCCCTCTGAAATCATCGGACACACAGAGAAAATATCGTGGCTTAAGCTGAAGGGATACAAGAAGCTGCTGAGGGCTTTAAGAGAAACCAAGTCAGAAGCTCAGAGCAGAAAGGGTGGAAACCCTGTGCAAATGGATAAACACAGTAAGTGCCTTTTTCATATTTGTAAACCACAACAAAAAACCAGTTTGAACTACTACTATTGCACTTTATAGAGGAATTTGATGCTAACAGTTAAATCCTTAATAAATATTTATGTCCCACAGGAAGGATTTTTTTCTTATTTTCACAGGCCCAACAAACAGATATTTGTAAATATTCAAACCATACATTGCTGAGCTCTATTTCAAAGAGTTTTTCAACATAGAGTCTATTTTTACTTTGAAAAATTACTATGAGATAGGCAGGATAAGATGAGAAAATCAGATGAGAAAGGGTAAATTACTACCCTAAGGTCACCAAGCTAAGTACTAGTGAAGCCCAGATTTCTAATACAGCTACCTCAAGTTTGGTTTTATAGATAATATGCTCTTTACCTCAAAAAAAATACTGGAGACTTTCACCCTTGAGTCATGGGTTAAAATTGAATGCTTAAATCAACATTTTCCCTTCAATGACTCCAGTGCATCTGGTTCCAGGAGACTCAAGAGTCACTGAACAGTAGAAGATGAATTGCGCCATTAGGCAGTGACTGCAAAGTTGGGTTTAATCTGGCATTAAATGGCTCCTCCAGTTTATACCCATTTTCACTCCCATTAGCCTCTGCCTTGCAACAACATGCCCAAACATTTGAATACGGATTAGGTTGAATTTCCTTCTTATGAGTAAGTTTCCTCACTATATAGCTCTTTGATTTTGTCTTCATCAAGTTCTCATTTTACAGGAGAAAGCAGTGGAGCAGTGTTTGTATCATACAATAACCAATTCTTTCCTCTTTAAGGTGGAAAGCCTACACATTTAAATACTCATATTTTCTAATTCTCCTTGTTCGTGCCTGATTTCATCAATAACTATTTTTGCAATGTCTTTATTGTAACCAAATTGTCTACATATCTTTGCTTCATGTTTCTGGTTAAAGCCAGATAGCTAATGAGTACACAGTCTTGGCTGTCCCTCGTTTCATGCTTTTTTTCATTGATTAACAAGCTGATTTTTCTATGATGGCCCATCACCAGCTATATTTATTTTTTAATACCCTTGTTATTGTACCAGGCTAATTTGCCCAGCATTATTTCCATCTGTTTTTCACCAGCCTCATCTAATAGCATACAGTAAGAAACGGATGTACAACAGAAAGCAAATTAGTGCTTGCCAGAGGCTAGGGGGAGCAGGGGGATGGGGAGTGGCTGCTTAATGAGTATGACATTTCCTTTTGGTGTGATGAAAATGTTTTGTAAGTAAATAGAGGTAATAGTTGCAAAAAATTGTGACTGCACTAATGGCCACTGCATTGTACACTTTAAAACGGTTAAATTTATGTTATGTGAATTTTCACCTCAATTTTTTAAAAAAGGTAATAAAAATTATATGCCCACGTGGCACTTATATTCTGGGGGAAAAAGGGCAGACAATAAACAAAATAAGAAAGTAAATTACATTTTACATTAGAAAGTGCTAACTTCCAAAGAGAAAAATTAAGCAAGGTTGTACTGAAGAAGGAGGATGTGGTTTTAAATAGGGTCATCAGAGAAGACCTCATTGAAAAGAGGACATTTAAGTCAAGACTTGAGGATGTGAAGGGAGATGGCCACATGGGTACAAGGTAGACGAGCATGCCAGGCTCTGAGAGAATAGCAAACGCAAAGGCCTTGAGGTCCCAAAAGTATCTGGAGGACCATCTATTCAAAGTTGCTTTTGCTTGACTTTAAGCCCAACTGCAGGCTAAGAAAACATCATGGCAGGGTGGAAGGGCTCAGCATCTGAGGTCAAATCATTTTCTGTTTGATGGTGCAGGCTAGTCTGCCTGGCCAAAGCTGCACGGAATGAGGATAACATTTTGGATCAGGGACTGACATTTATTACCATTTAGATCTTTTATTTCTACAAGTGAATGGAAGCACAAACACTTTTGGTTTGAATTCCAATTGTCATTTTTGGTCATTGGCCATTTTCAACAAGTCAACAGCCTCTCAATAGAAGAGCTAAATAACTTTAAGAGGTACATTAAGATTCAAGGTGGGGAGAAAACTTTACTTTGACTGCATATTTTCTGCTAAATTCTTTTTGTTCCAACAAATAGACTCATTTGACAATTTTTTAAAATAAATGCACAGTTTTTCTGGTTCCCATATTTTCCCTCTCTTCGCCAGAGAGACTGCTACTTTTCCTTAGAGAATTAGACGAAGATGACCACTGAAATATTGAAAACATTAGATACTTTTGTGCCTCCCCGTCTCCCCCTATCCTGACCCCAATGGCATCAGGCTATGTTAAAAGAGGTTCTTCTGTACCTGTAGTTGAATCATACAACAGCGTGGCTTGTATTTGCTTACCGACCTTACCCTGGCTTCGTCTTAGCTTACTCATCATTAATTTCCTTTTGCCCTATTTCCACATATTCTATGTATTTTCATAAGATGGCTCCAGCCTTTTGGGGAATGAGGTGGGGTATAAAAAAATAATAGAAGGGATAAAATGGTGAATGACCTAAGAAGCCAAGACAACACCAGATTGACAAAAAGGCCTCTGCCTATAACTTGGAGTGTGACCTGAAACAGTCTGGCTGAGCCTCTTTGGTCTTCTCTCTTCTCCTCAGCAACATAAACAAATATTCATACAGATACGTACAAAGAAGAGAAATCGTTTCAAAGCACACTCGTTTCAAAGCTAATCATCATCTTTGGAAATATCAAGATTCACTAGAGGATAAGTTCACTCTCAAATATCACCAATATTAATGATTTTTTTTTCAAGTAAATAAGAGCAAATTATGTAGGTCCTGGTCCTAGAAGCAGCACTAAAGGAGACACCAGCATGAGAGGTAACAGTCCACTTTGCCACAGTTAAATATATTTGTTGTGGCCTTTACTTTACTCTTCATCCAAGAAGATTTAATTGGCATTCTGAAGGCTTTCAAAGAGATGTGATTCATAAAAGATTATGATTCAGTGTATTAAGAGAACTAGTTAACAGAGCACTTTAGATAAAGAAGATACAATGCCCCACAGAGGTTTTGATTAGAATTTACTTGAGACCAAATCCCCGTCTGTAAATTGCTACATAATCCTTGTTGATGCCATAAGAACAAAGGTGCACTGCTAAAGGGTGTTCTAAAGCAAACTTTCTTTATTGAAAATGAAATGTTAGGTGTATTCTGGTTCTCCCCACCCCTCACTCCCCTACTCCCTCACACCATGAATGCATTTACCTGAACCTTGATGAGTAATAAAGTGTTTATGTTATTAAATTGCATAGTAAATCAGCTGCCTTCACAAGTCCTGAACAAAATCTGCAAAAAACATTGCAAAAGAAAGGCTATTGAGGATTCTGAGGGAGATCATTCCTGGAAGTTATTAGATGCCAATTTTTTTTTTAAAGAATAGCCAAGTACAATGCAATATCACTGGTAAGTTCCTCTAGTTGACCTTTGCGTAACTTGAGAGAATAAACAAACTGTGAAAAAAAAAGTGAAACCGTGAGATGCACCTCTCCAGGAGCTTAGTGACCTGACTGCAAATGCTCCTACCAAGATTAATCAATGGACCTTATAACTCTAATTTTTCTTTTCTTTCTACCAGGAGAAGAAATGTGGCTGAAAGATGAAAAGGACCAAGTCCTGATGTTTCTGTTGAAATTATTCTGAGCTCTAAAATCATTTCTGATCTGCTGCGTTTCAAGTTTATTGATAGGGAATGCCTATGGTATGCTGTTAATTATTTTATCTGTTAAAATCCCACATCACTAGTTACCCTAACTTTTCTGTGTTCCAAGCATGATCTCTGAAACTTTCTTCCAGGGAAGGTTTTACTTATGGCAGTTCACCACAGGCTAGTCTGGGAAAGAACAAAAAGAGAAAGAGCGAGCTATTCTGTTCCCAGAATTGACTGGGTACTGGGTCAGAATGGAGAATTGAACAATTTTATGTTGAGTTTTTAAGAATGCCCGTAGCATGATTCTGACAATATCAAAGTATTTGTATGAACGTACACTCCAAAATCAAGTAGTTTGGTGAACATGGTGGTCTCTCACAATTTTAATTTTCCACTATTTTATATTTCTTGTTCATTGAGTTGAGACTGAACTGTGGTTTGAATTTTAGAAAAATATCTTGGGCATATGGGAAAAGAACAAAGGTCCAAAGTTGCCTTTTATCTTAACTATTTACCATGTATACATAAAGTTCTGAGAGTATCTGTACAATTTTTAAAGTCATGAATATACTTTTAAAATTCAAAGATTTCATATTAATTCCTGAGCCTTCCTCATGTGTAATGTTATACAACTTCAGGAAATGTCATGCCAACTATTTCTGTATCCGAACACATTTCCCAACAAAAAACAAAGATTAGCTTGTCTCAAGGAACAATGGTAGGACATAAGTTAGCTGCTTATATCACTTAGGGTTGGAAATTAAAGGTCTTTTTCCGCAATGGAACTGTTTTGAGCCATGGATATTACTGCTATAACAACATATAATTCACAGTCATCTTTAACTGACTTCCTAAAGTCTCTAGATACTGAATTAGATGATGTACATTCCCAATAAAAGAGAATAGGATACATCTCATTGCTTCAGCTGAACTGTGGACTTCATTTTATTTTTTTCTTAGAAGGAATATCATATTCCTGCCCATTCTTTGCAACTAGGGTCAAGTTGTCTTGTCCTAACCTGAAATAATGCTTTTGTTTCACACTCTGCCCAGGTATTAAGGGAATAACTAATGTTCAGATGGCCATTTTGAAAAGACTGTGTTCAAATGATGTGTGCAGAAAGGTCACTTACCCCTGACCACTACTACCAGTAGAAGAGACACTTGAATTGTTAACTCTCTTGCCCAAATTCCTTGTGAACAATGTGACACAAATCAATTTGTACACACATATTGTCTCTGTGTAAACGTGCATACACACACACACACACATTGATACTAACTAGTGAATTATCTTGAATAACCAAGGAATACATATATTTACCTAAATGAATTTTCCAGATAAAGCTTTGGAATTGAAAGCTTTCTAAAATATTATTATATACTTACCTGCCTTTGGAAACTATATTTGTTGATTAATACTTAATAATATTTAACACTTTTTTATGTGCCACGTCATTAAGAACAGCAATTGCTGTGTTATGTTGCAATGATCTTAGAGTTTTGCTCAACACTACCTGGTCTCAGTGGGCTATCAATTTTCTATTTTTGTGTCTGCTTGTCACAGCTTTCCTGTCTCCCCTCTAGCTCTCAGTTTATTAACTGTCACTTTTTGATGCTGCCTGTATACTTACTTAGAGTTGCCTCCTAGCTCTTATCTTTTAAAGTTTAAAAATTGTAACACTGAATAAGTCAGAGGGAGAAGGTCCAATACCGTATGATCTCACTCATTAAGTAGTAGATAATAACAACAACAAACAAACACATAGAGACAGAGATTGGATTGGTGGTTACCAGAGGGGAAGGGGGGAGGGAGGAGGGCGAAAGGGATAATTCGGCACATGTGTGTGGTGATGGGTTGTAATTAGTATTTGGGTGGTGAACATGATGTAATCTATGCAGAAATAGAAGTATAATGATGTACACCTGAAATTTATACAATGTTATAAACCAATGTTACTGCAATAAACACAAAATAAAAAATAAATAAATGTTATTCATCCTTCAGTTTTCATCTTAGATGTAACTGTCTTCAGGAAGTCTTCCTTGACCCAAGACTGGAATAAGTGTTTCTCCTATGTACACCCATTTTTTAAAAATCAGATCCATCGTCACATTGTGTTGTAATATCACCCTCACCCTTGCAATATAAATTATGTGTGAAGAAAACTGTTTATTTATCCTTGAACCTGTCATAATAGCACAGTATTAGGAGGTGCAATAAACGTTTGTTAAATGGGAAAAAAATATATAACACTGTATTGGGATTATAATGTATATAAAATGAAATATAAATACAAATACAATACATATATAAATGAAATACATACAATCATCCACAAAGGATGAGGGTGATAAATAAAAATATACTGTTACAGAGTTCCCGTATTTTATAAGAAGTAGAAAATTAACTCTAAGTAGATTGGGATAAAATAAAGACACACGCTGTAATCCCTAAAGAAACATCTAAAACGAATGTAAAGAAATATAGTTAAATGGCCATAAAGAAATTAAAATGTAATACCAAAAAATATTTGATTAACTCCCCCCGAAAGAAAAGGCACGAAAGGAGGATAGAAGAATGCAAAACCAGATGAGACAAAAAGAAAATATACAGCAAAAGGAAGGCATAGACCTAAGTGTATCGATAAGTACATTAAATGTAAAGAGAGAAATATATTTATATATTAAGAGGAGTAAATAGATATATGCCATAAAATATGTCTCAATAAATTTCACAATTTGAAATATTACAAATATATTCTCTAAACACAGTGGAATTAAATTAGAAATGAATAATAATAAGACAATAAGATATCTATAAAAGCCCTAATATTTGGAAATTAAACAACACATTTCTAAATACACTATTAAGCAAAGAAGAAATCACAATGGTAAATGGAAACTATCTTTAACTGGATAATGATGAAAATACAGAACATAAAAATTAGTGGGATTCAGCTAAAGCAGTTATTAGAGAAAATTTTATAATTTAAGTGTATATGCTAAAAAAAGTTTTAAAACAATCATCTAAGTTTCTACCTTAAGAAGCTAGAAAAAGACAAGGAAATTAAACCTAAAGTAAATAGAAAAAAATATAAGAGCATAAATAAATTAATTAAAGGTAGACAAACACTAGAGAAAATCAATAAAGCCCCAAAGTTGACTATCTGAAAAGATAATTAAAATTGATAAACTTCTAACAAGACTGATGTCAAAAAATAAAAAGAAAAAACACAAATTACCAATACCAGGAAGAAAGAAGGGATAGCATTACAACTTCTACAGATATAATAAGGATGAAGCAATATTATGAACAACTTTATGCCAATTCAAAAGCTTAGACGAAATAGACAAATTCCTTAAAAAACAGTTACGAAAATTGAAAAAAGATGAAGTGGAAAATCTGAATAGCCCTATATTTATAAAATAAATTAATCTCCGAAAACCTTCCCCAAAAGAATATATCCAGGCCTAAATGGTTTCACTGTGAATTCCATCAACATTTTAAGAAGAAATAATACCAATTTTATGTAAACAATTTCAGAAAAACAGTTGGAGGGACCACTTCCCAACTTATTTTATAAGACCAGCATCATCATGATACTCAAACCAGACAAAGATATTAGAAGAAAAAAAACCTACAGAGCAATATGCCTCATGAATATAGATGCAAAAGCCGTTATCAAAATATTAACAAATTGAACCTAGCAATATATAAAAATATATATACTTGATAAATAGGAAATACTTGTAAAACATGTATCTGACATAGACTACTTTTCAGAATATATATTTTTTAAAATATTTTACAACACAATAATAGGGAAAAAATTCTAATTTTTAAAAATAGGCAAAAAAATTTAAAAATATTTACAAGAGAAGATATATGATTAGCCATCAGAGAAATATAAAGTTAGAACCACAATAAGATAACACCTCTCACCCACTAGAATGAAAAAGAATGAAAGGATGAGAAAGACAGAGAACACCAAATGAGGGAAGGATATAGAATTATTGGAACTCTCACACATTGCTGGTGGGATATAAAATGATATAATCACTTTGGCAAAATATTTGAGTTTCTTTTAGAGTTAAACATGCATCTGGTCTTCGAACCAGCAATTCCACTACTAGGTATTTACCCAAGAAGAATGAAAATATATGTCCATAAGAAGATTTGTACAAGAATGTTCATAGCAGCTTTATTCATATTGCTCAAAAATAGAAACAACCCAAATAATCAACAGAAAAGTGGGTACACAGTAGTAAAGGAGAACGAACCGCCGATACAGACAATAACATGGACAAATCTCCCAGATACAAAAAAACTACATAGTGTCTGTTTCCATTTATATGAAGTTCTAGAACAAGCAAAAATAATCTGTGGTGAAAAGCTCAAAACACTGGATACTTCTACAAAGGAGAGAGGGATTGACTCGGAAGGGACACAAGAGAACTTTCTGGGATGACTGAAATGTTCTAAATCTTGATAGGGGTGTGGATGACATGGCTGTATCCATTTGCCAAAATTCATTGAATTGTACGCTTAGGATTTAAGCATCTCAAGGCATGCAAATTTTCCATCAATGAAACTAAAAAGAACTGTAAACAAACATTGAATCCTTTTGGGGGGCTACCTTATCATAGTGAAATGGGTTAGCAATTCTAAATTCTGTATATTCTAAATTTTGTATATTCTAGGCTTGAGCAAATGAGTAAATCTATTGAAGACAATGGTAGCCACATTTCCCTCAGTAAAGAGAGATACAAATATGGAAATGGGGAAGACTAGAATGTTTTCTATGGTGTTGGAATGGAATTGGAGGTATCAGTATGAACTCACAGTTTTTAATATATACTTATGTTTTTTATCACTCTGTCTACCAGAAACCATGATGCAGTTTGTTGGAATGAGCACAATCTAGTACCCAGATCTTGGTTTTTAAATATTATTCCTCAATAGAAGGAACCAGAATCTCATGAAGAAATGGCTGGTGTTAACTCTGGAACAGGGAAAGAATAACATGAGCCTGTAACAGCTTGTTGCACCATAAAGTAAGGAAGTGCTCAACAAATGGAGACAGATGTGTAAAAAGGGCACAGGAGCCAGCTTGAGGGGGTTCCTACTGGCCAGTTCTGAGACAATTTGCACATCAAAAAACTAAGTAAAAAGGATTGTAGCCCATTGAATAAGAATCCATGAGTCCACATAAGTAGGAAAGAAGGGAAATCCCTTCATAGTGATATGCCAACCAATAAATACAAAAGAAATGCTGAAGCTAGAAAATTATCAGCAGATGCTAAAACTAGTGGGTAAAAGTTTGATAAGGCAAAGAACATTCACATGGCCTCAAAATGTCTCCCCACAAACTGCTAATTACTTACAAAGGGAAATAAACTAACTCCATAGTGTAGAAACATGGAGGACACTACCTTAACCAAGTCATCAAACTTAACCTCATCAATTTTGAGACAAACCCACATCACATGTGTCCTAATAACATGCACTGAAAAAGACATGACCTCTACTTAGTGGTATTCCTACCAAAAATGCATAACTTAAACCTAGTTACGAGGAAACATCAGGCAATCTCAAATTGAAGGGCATTCTATAAAATAATTGGTCTATACCTTCCAAAAATTTCAAAGTCAAGGAACACAAAGTCTTAAAAACTGTTCCAGATTAAAGATGACTAATGAGATATGACAACTAAATGCAATGTGTGATCCTGAATTTGATCTTGAATTGGGGAAAAGCTAGCTATAAAAGATACAATTAAGACAATTACACAGATTTGAAAGTGGACTGCAGATTAGACAGAAGTAATGTATCAGTGCTAAATCTCCCGATTTTTATAACTGTACCTTGGTGTATATGAGAATACTCTAGTTCTTAACAAATACACACCGAAGTATATATGGTTAAAGGGGCATGATATCTCCAACTTACTCTCAAATTGTTCAGAAAAAAACATACATACTTATCCCTACCTTATTATATTACATTATATTTGCTCACTGTTTGTCTTGATTGCCATAATGTCAGGTCCATGAAAGCATATAGCTAGTTTTGGTCAATGCTGTATCCTCAGTGAGGATCCAATAAATATTTGCTGAGTGAATGAAATCCACACAGTAAATAATCTAAGATTAAATGTTTTTAGAGTTAGAAAAGACCTTAAGTTAACTAGACCAGTTTCATATTTTTATAGGAGCAGTGTCTTAAGCCAAAAGAACCAGAGAGATCAAATGGCATATTAAACGTGACAGAATTTTCTGGTGACAGAGCCAAGACTAGCATTGAGGTCTTCTGATTTCTAGCCCAGTGCTCTTTCTTCTGGTCCATTCTGTCTCATGCTGTCAGTAACACTGAGAGAAACACTGGGGAAATACTTTGCTGAACTATATACCGTTATTCTGCTCAAATGAAAGAAAGATACGGAACTGTGGCAGGAATTCAGTATTTTTATTTATCCAGTAGCTGTTTACTGACCATCTACCATGTACAAGGCACTATTTCCATTGCAGAGGTGAACAAGAAGTGATTCTTACTTTCAAGAATTTTTAATCTAGAAAGGAGAATAAACCAAATTAATAAAAGGCAAGACAGAATGTGATGAGTCACGAGTATGTGGCAAAAAGTATTATGTGGGTCTAGAGGAGGAACTAATTATGTACAGCTGATTCAGGATTATAAAAGTCTTGACAGAAGAGGTAATATTTGACATGGATCTTAAAGGATGAGAAGGGAAAGTAAATGGGGAATGACATGAACAAAGGCATGAGGGAATGAAAACATATGTATGTATTCTGGAAAGAGCAAGTAGTATGGTTAAGCTGACCCACCGGGTCTCTGTGGTACTACAGTAATCAATAAAGTTGGAAAGATAGTTTGGGGCAAGAATATAAAAGGCTTTGCAGGGCCGGCCTCATGGCATAGTGGTTAAGTTCGGTGCGCTCCACTTCGGCAGCCCAGGTTCGTGGGTTCAGATCCTGGGCGCGGACCTACACCACTCATCAGCCACGTTGTAGTGGCGACCCACATAGAAAGTAGAGGAAGACTGGCACAGATGTTAGCTCAGGGCTAATCTTCCTCAAGCAAAAAACGAGGAAGATTGGCAACAGATGTTAGCTGAGGGCGAATCTTCCTCAGCATAAATAAATAAACAAATCCCTTATTTAAAAAATAAATAAATAAATAAAAGGCTTTGCATTTCTGACTAAGCCAAAGAGTTTGGGCTTCATTTCCTAGGTGCTCAACCATCATTTGCTGAATGAATATTAAATAAATGATTAGAGGACCATTCTTCCTTTTGAAAAGGGGGAATGACAATGTGAGTAGTGCTTTAGAAAGATTTATCTGGCAGCTGGGTATATGATAGATTTGTAGGGCAGTTTTGTGATTGGTGGGGAAATAAGGGGAGAGTATTCAAGGCAGAGGCAACAATATGAGCACACTAAGGAGGAAGGAACAAGCAGCACGTGTTTGTGGGATTAATCAATCTAACTTGAATACGAAGAGTTGTAGAAAATGAAGTTGGACAGGAAGGGTGGAGATAAATTTGGCCTAAATTATATGCTTTATAGACTGACAGCATATAGGTCAGTTTAGGTGGTTAGAAATTGACCAGGCAAGAGGTAAAGAGGTCCTGAACAGGAGAGTAGTGACGGGGCTTTTCTATTAATGTTCAAATCAATCATGCAGACTTTGACAATGTACATGGGAAGAAAAAAGATTATCTAATTCAGTGCTATGGTCTAGATCAGAAACTTTCAAACTTTTTTTTACTACAAGCCATAGTAATAAATATATTTTATGTCATGACTCAATGCACATGTGTGCACATACATATGCACACAATTGAAATGCAATTTCACAAACATACTTTCTCTTATCATCCACAATGCTATCCTATTCTATTTTCTATTTCAGTTAAAAAATACCAGTTATAACCTTCGACATTGATTTATAACTTATTAATGGGTTATATCCCATAGTTTGAAAAACACTGCCCTAAATTTAGTCCTAGTGATTTGGATGTCACTAACTCACACACACCTCCAGGTCTCAGGATTCACTTTACACCTGTTTAACCATCTGGCAAGAGTTAACCAATTTGACCTAAAGCAAATAATTCAAAGGCTGGAGAAATTATACCCTTAGAAACCTATCTCTTTCAAATGCTTTCATTTGAAAAGACACTCACCTATCTCTCATCAGACTACTTCAATAACCGCAGGTCTAGTTACTCTGCCACCAAACATGCCACTGCCAGAGTAATCTGCCTAGACTTTCCACGGTTCTTTACTGCCTAGTCCAACAAGCCTCAACTATATGCTTTAGCTTTCAGGGGCCTTCATAATCTCTCTCCACCCTTCCTATCCAACTTCATTTTCTACAAATGTTCACATTCCTCATGTTCAAGTTAGATTGATTAATTCCACAAACACATACTGCTTGTTCTTTCCTCTATACCATGCCCTACAGCATGCTCACATTGTTGCCTCTGCCTTGAATGCCCTCTCTTTATTTCTCCACCAACCACAAAACTGCCTACTCCAGCCCATCTACTTCACGAGCTGTCTGCTGCTAATTACTCTGCCACACACTGAATCATTTCAACACACACACACACAGACACATACACCATAGGGTGTTTGACTTGACCATAGCGTGCTCTCTAATTATTTCAACTCTATTAGATTTATCTCCATAACCTGAGATAACATGATTAGTAGAAAGAGCACAAACTTTGGAGCCAAACAGACCTAAGTTCAAATCCTCAATCTGCCATTTACCAGTCATGTCTCCTTTGGCAAATTACTTCTCTAAGCCTTAAACCACTCATCCATTAACTATGATTAAGAGTACCTGCTTCACAAGGTTATTTTGAGCATTATGTGAGATAACATGTCTAAAGGATCTAGTACAATGCCTGATATGTGCTTGACAACTATTTGCCCCTGCATGTTCTTTCACTGAAAAGAGGTTTCATGTCTTATACAGCATCTAACACAGGGTTGAGCACATAGAAGGCACTTACTAAAATCTGGTTATTTACTGATCAATCAATTCACTCTTCTCCACTATCATTGTATCTAAGTAAATTCAATTTTTCCAGGCATTATAGCCAACTAAACGGCAAATCAAGAAATAAAGGAAAACCATTTACTTTTTCACTTGGCATACTTTTGTTGAAAATTAGCAAAGGGAGGTTCCCAAAGATGTTTTGAGAAATAAGTCCAGCAGATAGACATTGAAAAGCAGTGCTTTCCCTTGATCACCTTTCACGTTTCTGTGACTTCCTCTACTCTTGTAGTTTCCTTTGTTGTGTTCTCCTCTGCAGGTTAAATTGTACCAGGGGACTCAAAACAGACGCATCAATTACGTGGCTGTGACCTCTGTTAAAAAATCTTCGCATCTGTGTTGAGTGAAAAGCCCCCATCCTATTAAAAAAGACAGTAACTCTAATGCAGTCCTCTTTACTCATGGACTAGGCTCATTTCTGAAATTACTCCAGTTACTATTAAGCTATTATTAAGCTCAAGGTATTTGATAAAAGTCTACAGAAATTTCCCCTTGTCTCAGCTCCAAGAAAGCAGAACTCTGGTAAACGGAAACTGCAGGATCTTGAGGAACTTGTCCACTCAACTGTGGGAAATGGTGACAGATTGAGGAATAATGTACCCCATTGTTTTCCACAAAGGACAGCACATCATAAAGGAAACAGCACATCGCTTACAAGTAGGAAAAAAAATGTTTTTCATTACATTATGATCTATTGTTGCAAATTGCTTTTGCTCAGCTCTCTAATTTTAATTATATGTTACAAACAGTTCAATCACTGTGATGTAAACATGCTAAGCTAACTTCTTACATAGCTCAATTGTATCTGTTACTGTTTTGAGGCTGAATGTCAGAGCTGAAAGGGTCCTTATAGTTTGAGGTACAGAGCTCATTCCTAAAAGGCAAATTGAAAGTTTACATTGCTTCATCTAAGAATTATATTTAAGAAATGTAAAGATTACCTGTACCAAGTTGCCAAGGTTCTCTTTAAAGAAGTGAAAACATTTGGTTGACAGAAAAGTAAAATGTAATAATTTTGAAATATATTAAAACATGTTTAACATCAATCATAATAAGATAAATCAAATAAACCTACAATAAGATACAATATTTTTCCTATCTGCTCGGTAAAGAGCAAAATGTTTGAGGAAAAACTGTGTTGATAAGGATTTTGGGAATCAGGTATTCTCAGATTCTGTTGGTATCATTATACATATGTATAAAATTCCTGAAATTGGAATTGCTAGATATTTGTTAATATCACGTTTGATTTTATCCGCATTATTATGAAAATAATTTTGAACCTGGGTGGATTCCATGAAAGGGTCTTGGGGCCCCTAAGAATCCTTGGGCCACACTTTGAGAACAACTGTTACATGCAATAGAATATTTATGGAAGATATCTAAGAAACCGGAAAAAATGACTGCATCTGGGTAAGGGGTTCGAGGTAGAAGGGAGATTTTTCAGTGTACACATATTTGCAGTTTGGATCGTTTTTACTGTGTGTAAGTATTGCATATTCAAAAATAAATAAAGACTGACAGAGGTATTCTTATTGCTTCCTTAATAAAGCTAAGTGACTTCATCAATAATTCCTAACCAAAGGCCTATGTTTGAGAACTGTGGCTTATATTCCTGATGACTTTGTGATCAGTCATAAATGCCACAAATCCATCATGATAGCTTGAAAAGCATTATGATTTAGTTGGACACAGGCCTTCATGCTGAAGTTTCATCCTTGCTTCCCCTGACTTTCTGTCAAACAGTTAATGAAGAGTAAACACATATTTAAAGGCAATAGGCAGGCCTTTTGTCATCGAAAATATATACCTCTAATATATCTGTTCTGTAAGATCCTCATTTCTTTTTTTTTTTTAAAGCACAAAATGTTGTAAAAAGGTCCTGGTGAACTCAGTTCTCAAACATCCTGTTCTATATAAGAGGCTTCGACAAGTAGCAATTCAGCACAAAATGTAATAATTCATTACATTTCAAAATGGTTTTGATTTTGATCAAGACTAGAGGAGGCTTTAAATAGGCAGAAATGGTCTTTATGAGGGGCTAAGGGCCCAGCTGTGGATCTCATTTGATGGCCCTTCAGAGCCATGTGTCCTAGCACTTGACCTGCTTTTGTCTTAGCAAAAGAGAAATGTTCCTATTAGAAAAGTAAAGTTCAATGAACTTGGATGGTTCACTTAAAAGAGAATCTAACTCCACTAAGTGTTAGTGAGGTATCTGGTTATTCAGTATTCACTTCTCTGGTGTAAGGATACTCAACTCTAATCAAATTTGAGCAAGAGAACTATACTCCTTCTGACATAATACTGGAACTTCAATGATCTAGGAGACTTTGGCATAATCATCAACTCAATCACCAAAGCAGAAAATAAGAATGTTATTCACTTGACTCCTTTTTTCTTCCCCCTTCCCAATTTGTCACTACCAAGTCCTTTAATATAGAAATCTTCCCCCACTTAAAAGTCTTCAATGGTAACCAATCATCATAACCAACAAGACAAAATCTGAGCTCCTTAGTACGGCACTCAGGACCCCAAATCATCTGGCCCTTGCCTATCTCTCCAGTCCTTCTCCAACTTGTCCACTTGATAAATTACAATCCATCTTTCAAAACAATGCTCAGATGTTTCAGCTCTGTGAAGTATTTCTGGATAAATTTTGCTTTTGTTTACTGGACCTGTACTCATCACTAAATTCTCTTTGTCAAAAGTCACCCTCGGGGCTGGCCCCATGGCTTGGTGGTTAAGTGCGCGCGCTCTGCTGCTGGCAGCCCGGGTTCGGATCCCGGGTGCGCACCGACGTACAGCTTCTCTGACCATGCTGAGGCCGCGTCCCACATACAGCAACTAGAAGGATGTGCAGCTGTGACATACAACAATCTACTGGAGCTTTGGGGGAAAAAAAAAAAAGTCACCCTCTTTGCAAAGCCTTCTACCACACCCACCTCCACCTAAAATTAATTCTGGGTTCCCATAATATTTTGTACATGTTTCTAATGCAGCACTAAATGTACTGTAATATCATTGTTAGTGTGCCACATTTCTCTACTATACCATGGATTCCCTAAAGGCAGACACCAAAGCTAATTTATCTTTGGGTTTCAGCACCTAGGACAATGCCTGGCACACAACAGGCTCTTAAGTAAACGCTATGTAAAGGAACAAAGAAAAATGCTCAAGGACAAGAACCTGGAAAGGCAGTATGGTATAGTGAAAGGAACACAGATACGAGGATTAAGATTTTGTCAACCAGCAACAGTCATGTTTCTAAATCAAAAGACCAATTCTGATTTCTATCTTATATGACCAGTCAACAGCATTCAACACAGTCCTTCACTCTCCTCTTCTTGATTCACTGTCTTCACTTACTCCCTCTTGGTTTTCCTCATACTTCATTAGATGCTCCTCTTCAATCTCGTTTGCAGTTTACCTCTTATCTCCCCAGCCTCTAATGCTGACATGTATTCACAGTTCAGAAGTTGGACCTCTTCTGTTATCTATGTGCATTCCTCAATGATCTCATGAATATGCTTACCATTTATATGCTGTTCACTCCCAAATGTATTTCTCCATGGTGGACTTTCTCCCTTAAACTCACATACTCAACTGCCCATTCAACATCTCCACTTAGACGTCTAAGAGATATCTCAAATACAACATGTACAAAACCAAACTTCTGATTCCTAATCCTGCTCATCTCAACAATCAGCAACTCCACCCTTTTAGTTACACAGGCCAAGAAATCTGGAATCATGTGTGACTTGTTGCTTTCTCTCATGCTCAATATATCCAAAAACACATTGGCTCTATCTTCAAAATATAACCAGAATTCTATCACTTTTAATTCCCTTGGCTGCTAACACCCTAGTTCAAGCCACCATCATCTTCCCTCTGGACTATAGCAATAGCCTCTTAATTGGTATCCCTGCCGAAGTCCATGCCCCTTCAGACTGTGTTCCACCCAGGGTCCAAAATGCTCGTTGTAAAATATGCCAGGCCATGTCAAGCCTCTGTTCAAAACCCTGAAACGGCTTTTCACCTAGGAATAAAATACAAAATCCTTACAATGGCCTACATGGCCCTATATGATGTGAATATACCACCACCACCTCTCTAATCTCATCTTCTAATTTTCTCTCTACTGCTCACTCTGCTCCAGGCACTCTGACCTCCTTGCTGTTCCTTGAAGTCTGAAGGCCCCCACACAGGGCCTTTGTACTTGTTAACCCTCTGCCTATAATAATTGTCCCTGACATGTCAGCATGGCTAACTCTCTCATTTCTGCCAGGTCTCTGTTCAAATACCACCTTACAAATAAGGCTTTTCCTGACCATTTTGTATAATATAGACAAAATTCCCTACCGTCTTGCTTTATTTTTCTCCATTGCACCTCTCTCTCTCTCTCACACACACACACACATACACATACATATGCATACACAATGTTCATTGTTTATTGTCTATCTTCTCATCTTCCCCCACTAGAATGTAGACTCAATGAAGGTAGTTGGGTTTTTTCAGCCACTGCTAAATCTTCACCCCCTAGAACAATACCCAGAGTAAAGCAGATGCTCAATAAATATTTGTTGATTGAATGGATGAATGAACACACTGGCTGTTGACCCCAAGGAAGTCACTTTACCCCTTTAGATTCTCATGAACTCCAGTAAAATGAGAGGTTTACACTAAGGCATTCTCCAGTTTTACCATTCTAACTTACTCTTCTTCTGAATCCTCTCAGGCCTTCTTAGCATACTATCAGGGACAGTATGTATTCAGTAAACACTTGTTTATGGTCTATGATTTGGGACTAGAGGGACCAGCATTTGTTAATGGCTCTTCTGGGCTAGGCAGAATTTATGTACAATATCTCTTTTAATCCTCACAATAATCCTATGAGGACTATATTATTATTCCATTTTACAGATGGAGAAACTGAGGCTCAGAAAGGATAAGTGCCTTGTTCAGGTTTGTATAGCTGGCAAAAGGGTAGGACAAGGATTTAAACCCTGGTCTATATGGCAAGTCCTGTGCCCACTCTGATAAACTACCTTTGACCTATGAAGGTTAAAAATGACAGTTTTAACAAAAAGAGAAAGAAAGTACCAATACATAAAGGTAACTTAGTTTGTGAGGGAATAACTGACTGCCTGTGAATAAAGGCCCAGTATCTTGTAGCCTCCAGAAATTATTTTTCCCAGAATTCCCCCTTTGAAAACACTACCATCACCATGACCCCAGGAAGCATACTAAAACAAGCATGATGTGATCAGCATTCTTCCCTAGTCTATATAATCACTCACACACAGCAGTAAGGTTGGGATATAAGAATTCAAATTTAAAGAAAAAAGAAAGAGGGAGTGGCTTTCGCCCAGTATATGCTCACAACAATATTCACCAGAGGGCATTAAAAGTGAGTCCTGCCAACACTAATCAGTGACAAAAAGTATATAGATGATTGCCTGGGACCAGGGGTGAAGGGGATTAACTGTAGCTTTTTAGGGTTACATGGGTACATGTATTTGTCAAAACTCATTAATGGGTGCATTTTACTGAGTGTAAATTATATCTCGATAAAGTTGACTTCAAAAATAAATGTATATAAGAAAAATCTATTTAGAAGTGTTTTAAATAAAACTTAAGTAAAAAAGAAAAAGGTGCTACCTAAAGCAAAGTTGAGGAATTAAATGGGAGTATATGGAAAAAGATTAGAAAATGATGTTTTAATTTACAGAAGTAAATAGCAAACTTATTAGTTTATATAAAGCAAGATTTAATTGACCCCAATTTGATTTACACACCACTTTACAGAAGCCTATTGTATCTTGTAAAGGGAGAGGAACACCGACTAGTCTGACATTGATTGAGAAATCAGTGACACTAGGAATTGCCTCTTGACTCATAGGCATGGAATATAGAGCCAAGTTGCTTAATGTATTAAGCAGAGGATGGAGATGAGGAAGGGGAAAAAAAGGTTGTCTTTTCCTTTTCAAAGCTTAATGTCTAGTGAACGGATCTGGGTAATAAGTGCACATCAAATCAAATCAAATAACCCAACTCCACGATGACCTCTCTCTTCCTTGGCCTCCCCCCTGCCAATAGTTCCCCAATTCTGTCTAGTCTCTATGCTATTTCCCTCCTCTGGGCTTCCATAGCACCCTTGGCAGACTTCTATCAAGATATTTAGCCCACTGTTGCACTCACTGTATCTATCTGTTGATATTCTGTATCCCTTTCCCCACTAGATTGTAAGCTTCTTGAGGATAAGGATCATAATTTATTCATCTCTGAATCTCCAACACCTAGCACGGTACCTGGCACATAGCGGCATATAGAAAGATTTGTGATTGAATGAACCTTGTCATACCTGAATCTTTCACTAAAAGGCACCACAATCCATCCAGCTGAATAGCATAAAGCCGAAGCATCACTTAAGAGACACCCATCTATTTATCTAATACTCCATATCTAATCCATCACCAAGTCCTGTTGATTTTACCTTCTAACTAGCCCCTCAAGTCCATCTACTTCTCTCCATAGACACAACTTTCACCCTAGTCCAAGTTACCATCACCTATATAGCCTGGACTACTGCAATCACATATATTCTGGCTTCCCTCCAATCCATTCTCCATACTGAAACCATCTGATGATGTTACCACCACACCCTTCCTTGAAATCACTTTAATGGCTTCCTGTTGCTCTTAGGATAAAAAGGAAATCTTTAGTGTGACATAAAGGCCCTGCATTGTCTGTCCCCTAACCACCCCTCCAGCCTCAGCTTGTTCTAGTCTCTTCCTCCCTCACTTCACTCCAGCCAGCTGCAGTTGGCCTTATTCTAACTGTTGCTATTGACCATAATCTCTTCACAGAGTACACTTGTGCGTGTTGATACTTTTGCCAGAAAAGTCTTTCCTTCCTTTCGTTTCCTAGTTAATGCCCACTTACCCTTTGTATCTCTGCTTAAGCTTTATTTACTCTCAGAAGCCTTCTCTGACCTCTCTGATTAGGTCAAATCCCTCTAATACATGTTCTTTTAGCCCATGTACCTCTTTCCTTCATAGTACTTGCACAATTCAAACTTCATATTTATTCATGTGATTGTTTAAGGTCTGGTTCTCCCACTAGGTTTTAAGCTCTTAAAGGTAATAGTTGTGTGTGATTTTGCTCACCACTGCATTCCCAAGGCTTTGCACAGTATTTGTCATACAGTAGGATCCCAAATACATTTTTAAATCAGTAAATGAATATAGCTATACCAAAACAATAGCAACTAAATGATACATATTTTTACCTTTAGGAATATCTATCACTCATCCAATAAATATTCTTTAATCTCCTACTCTGTGTCAAGCACTGTGCTAATGTGATAGGAATGCAAAAGGGTAAAATACATATAATTTCTGTTCTAATGGAACTTGCAGGCTAGTTTGATGAAAGGGTTGTCTTTCCAACAATTTCATTTATAAAGTTCCATTTTCAAAACTCAACTAAGATACTGTTTTTATTGAGTAGGTTGTTCGAAATTTCTGGCTTGTAATGTGTTATTAGATGCTGTTTGTTCTATCATTGTTTGTCTTATCGTGTCTCAAGTGTTTTCTGCTCTTGACCTGATTCCATCTGCAAGTATATACATGGGGGCATTTTCCTCCTTTGCAGCCTGCTAAGTGGATTAGTGATGGTAACAGTAGTAGCAGTGGTAGAACTGGTACTAGTAGTACTAGTCGTAGGAGCAGTAAATAATCATAATGACAACAGCAACGACAGAAATAGCTATCATTTCCTGTTATCTCAAATTCTCCCAACAACTCTGCAAGGTAAAGATATACAAACAGTGTAGAAACGAAGGCTCAGAGAAGTTCAATAACTTGCCCAGGGTCACTCAGCAAGTCAGTGGTCAAGAAAGAATTTGAAACCAAATCTTTCTGACTTTAAATCCTGTGCTCTTTCCACTCCACCATACTTCCTCTAGAGCAAGGCAGACTGCTGGAGTGATTTTCTCAGTTCTGCTTCCTGGTATCTCCCAGCTAATAGACTTTAATATCCATGAAGTAGTTCATGAGGTGATTCTGTAGTGCATATAATCACTAAGGAAGGGTGCATGTTTTGAGGATCAAAAAAATCTTTGGATTAGAAAATTAACTTATGAACCAACCAAAAGGGGATAAATATGTAATCTGCCACGGTTAGTTTGAAAATTGTCCTCTTTTATCATCAATTCTGAGACTTATTGGAGAAGATAAGCTAATAGCTTCTAGAAAATGTCATATACTTCCACAGTTTTGCTTGAATGACTTTTATAAACCAGATCAGCAGAACTTTCTGAAGGGTTTACATTAATTTGACTTAAATGTTTCAATTATCATAATGACATCGATTAAATTTGGCATAAGAAAAGCCTTCGAGGCAAGACTTAGGACTAAGTTAGAAAAGCACTGTGGAATGGTAGAAAGTGGTAGAAAGCAGCATTATATTGGGAAAAGTCTCAGGTTATCTACTCCCAAGCTGTGTCTTTGGGGCACAGAAATTAACCTCTCTGGATTCTGCTACCTCATCTACAGAATGAGAGGATCAGATCGTATGCTGTTCAAAGTTCCTTCTAGCTCTTAGCAACTCTTGAAGCTACTTCTAGTTTGCAAATATTACTGAGTAAATTAAAAGTCTGTGTAGCTAGAATTCCAAGTGAGTAGAAATTAATTAAGTAGTAAAGAAGCCTGTGAGAATTAGAGGATATTTGGTTGATAGAACAGGAAAGATGTATGCTCTCTCATGCAGAAGCTCCAAGCAAATGATGTTGGCTATCTCTTCAGTATCTTTCTTCCTAGTCCTCCCCACCACCCAGACTTACATGGGTGAGTTGGTGTGATGAGGTGTATCTGCATGCTCCCAACAACCAATGCAGCAGCAACTAGTATAGTGCCTTTGCAGAGGAGAGAGAATCAGAAAAATCTTCCTTGAATTGAGTTAAAATGAGGAACTACAAGAAGGAAAGGTATGCAAACCAGATAGCACAACAGAAGGCAAGCCTTCTGGGCTCTAACAGGCACAGGTTAAGGAGCAGGGCTTATGCACAGTTGTGAGGGATTCCAGTTGGGAAACAGGTACCTAATGTTAAAAAGCTGGACCTTATGTATCAGCAAGAAAAAAGTATAACTTCTCTGTTCTGCATACTCCCAAATATTCCAGGAATATAAGTTATTCTCCATGACATTCAAGGCCCTCCAGTAATCAAGTCTACTTTACCTAACTAACTTTACCTCCCAATGTTCTCTAACGCAGAACAAAGGATCCAGAGGCTATGAGGGCAGCTGCTAGTATAGGCAGGCAGTCACTTTCAGAATGACCAGCAAGCTTATATGTCAATTTTATCTCAGCCCCAGGGGAAGAAAAAAAGAGTGACCAGCAAGCAATGGGTCCCCCAGCAGCAGGCTGTGCACATGCACCAGAAGTCTAGGGACAGGCCCTGTGCAACAATCCAACTTAGCAGGCTTTTATTCAAAATTGAGGAAATCTAGCAGAAAGTTTGCACATTTCAATCTTTTCTTCATTTTCCTTAGAGTGTGAAAGACTTAGGAAATTGGAAGACTCTGAAAAGAAATTCAGAATTACTTTTCCTAAAGTGTGGGATTGGAATGGGGAATAGACAACTGCATACTTGCTGCATGGCATTGGGCAAGTTATGTAACTTCTTAAGTCTGAGTTTCTTTATCTGTGAATTGGAGCCTGTACTTTTCAGAGCTGTGTAATGATTAGAAATAAATATAAGTAAAGTGATTAACATGGTGCCTGGCATATATAATAAATAGTTACCATATTTATGATGGCACTAGTTATATGCCTCTAGCTCTAAGGGATTCAAATGTCAGCTAATGCAGGATATCATCCCCACATATCAGCAAAATACAGGTACAAAGATCATGCTTGATATTTAACAATTTGATGAGGTTTGGAAAAATCATGACACGTAACTTTTTTACACTGTCATGATGCTGGAGAAAATATGTAACATAGGACCTAGGAGCTGCAGTTTGCATTGATCTCCTATAGTAATCATCAGTTGCCCCACACAATTTAGTACTTCATCGTATCTTACCCTATATACCATGCAGACAGCTCCAAAATGTATATCTCTATTCCAGACTCCTCCCTGAATGCCAGACTCATACATCCAACTGCCTACTCCACATTTCCTCCAGGATGTCTAATGGGTATTTCAAATAAAACATAGCTAAAACAGAACTCTTGCATCTTGCCACAAAATCTTGCCTCGTTCAGTCTTCCACATTTCAGTAAATAGCACTACTGTCTCCTCTATTACTAAAACCAAAAACCTAGGAATCATCATGGAAAGTTCAGTCATCTCTATCTCTACAATATCTCTTGAATTTGTCCACATATTTCAACCTCCACTCTGGTCCAAGCCACCATCATCTTTCTTTGAAATGCTATAATAGCCTCTTAACTTGTCTCACTGCTTCCTTCTATCTATTCTCCATGGAGCATCCAGAGGAAGATTTTGATTTCTTTTCGTGTAAGTCAAAAGGAATGTGACATTTTTCTACTTAAAATCATTCAATGGCTTCCTCCCACTCTTTGGATAATGACCAAAACCTTATAAGGCACTGTGTTATCTGGCCCTTGCCTACCTCTCCAATCTAATTTTGCACCACTCTCCCCACTACTCCCTATGATCCAGCTGCACTGCTCTCTTTCTGTTCCCTAAGCATGCAAGGATTTTTGGCACCTCAAAGCCAACACACGCTGCTCCCTCACTCTTCACTCAGATGGCTTTTTTTTAACCTTCAGGGTCCAGCCTAAATGTTATTTTGCTTCAAGTAGATCTTCTCCAATGATCCAATACAAAGTAAGGGCCCACCTACTTCTCAGTGAGTCTCTGTTATTTTCTTTTTTATCAGCTATTGCAATTATTAATTATACACTTATCCATATGTTTTTTTTAAGCTCTATCTATTCCCTCCCCCCATTACATACAAGCTTAATTATGGCAGACACCATGTTTCTTTTAGTTCACCTCTATTTATCCAGCACAATGAGTATTTGATGAACGTTAAAAGAATATCAAATATATTAATTGTGGATACAGGGTTGATAATCACTGAATTAGATAATAATTTTTTTGTGTGTGTGAGGAAGATCAGCCCTGAGCTAGCACCCATGCTAATCCTCCTCTTTTTGCTGAGGAAGACCAGTTCTGAGCTAACATCTATTGCCAATCCTCCTCCTTTTTTTCCCCAAAGCCCCAATAGATAGTTGTATGTTATAGTTGCACATCCTTCTAGTTGCTGTATGTGGGACACAGCCTCAGCATGGCCGGAGAAGCGGTGCGTCGGTGTGCGCCCGGGATCCGAACCAGGGCCTCCAGTAGCAGAGCGCACGCACTTAACCGCTAAGCCATGGGGCCGGCCCATAGATAATAAATATTTATTCACTTGTCTCAAAATGTCCTTTTCACCTTTCATTTTATATGCTAGTCAGAAGGTAAATTAAATAGCATCATGATGATAATTTTACTGGCACCAAATATAAAGATATACTAACAGATGTTTGATTCTAGGAGCAAGGGGGATTAGGTTATTAAATTATGATTTAAAATGCCTTTTATCAGAAAAAAATTAAAGCCCAATTATTTCTCATGCAACTTTTATGCTAGAGTTTATAGTGAAGCTATGATGCCCTGACCATCAAAATAGAGCAAACAACTCAGGGTATTGACCCAATATCTTCTGAACATTATTATTACTACCTTTCCATCTCATTTTCCCAGAATACAGCTGGAGAGAGTTGTCAGACATTATAGGTAGGTTCTGATGCAAAGGATTTAAAACACACAAAACATTTAAATTCACTCATTTAGCAAACACATTAAGTGACTAGTATATGCCAGACACACAAGTGGGTGTTTTTTTCTAACCAGTCAGAGGGGATCAAGGCCACATGCCCCAGATAGAAAGGACTCGACTTTCTCTGCCTGCAGACCCACGCCTATGCAGCTCATCACTTAGAGTTCTGCATCTGGTGCTTCCCAGTTGCTCTTCGGGATACCCACTGGTGCAAAGTGCCAAATCACAGAGAGATTTCCAGCTATATAAAGTACTCCCAGTACCAAGAAATGATTTATGGACTTGAACTGATGAATTATTTTCCTAGTTGACAGCCAAAGGAGGTCATTTAACTGCCTTTATAAACCACCAGTGATGAATCATAATGACATAAGGAATTGCTGGACAGGAAAAGGCCACTCTCCTTTACATGCTTGTCCTCGGGACTCATTTCCACCTCAGCTTTGTCTCAGTAGCCTTTGCTCTTGGCTCACACATCATTAAAATGTCTCGCTGGCTGCAAAAGCTCATTTATACAGACAACAATATTTGCTCTGACCACCTTAATTGACAAATTATTCCACATGATTGCATTGCCTTGAATGAAATAGTTTTGCCTGAAATATATGTAGCTCTATACTTGAGTTTGTCATAGCCCCTGGTTAACTTCTTAATTTTTAAAATTCATCCCCTGTAAATGAAGCACCCTATTAAAAATAGCAATTTGTCTTAGACCATTTGTCAGGCTGCTTTCTTGTGATAAAATGGTGGTGAGGTCATGTTTGCAAGCTTTCCAGTAATAATAATAATGATGATAATGATACTAATCATAATAATTAATATCATTTATTGAATAACTACTATTTCCCAGACACCATTATGTGTTTTTCCATATAGTTTCTTCACTCAATACAGCAACACCTCCCCATTTTGCATGGGGAAAAAAATTGAAGTTTAGAAGAGTAAATTATTTTTCTCAAAGTCACACAGCTACTGTCAGACTGAGGATTTGAATCATGTTTTACTGGTCCTGAAGCAGGGTCCAAGGGAGCAAATCAAGTTCTCAGAGTTTTCCACAAGTCTTCTCTTAAATCAAATTCTTTGTTTAGCTAAAATTCATAGGAATATACATATATTTCTTAGAAACAGCTTTGTCTAGATCTTTTTCTTAGCAAAAGATCTTATCCTTCTACATATGAGAAAATTGTTTCTAGTCAAATAAGATCATAATGCTATGAGCAATGTATAGTCCTATAAGCATTCACTAGTGGAAGCAGCTCGGGCTTTCAGAAAACACCACCAACCTGAAGCTTCATTCCAGCGCTATTGTCTAATTGCTGTAGAACATTGAGAAAAATTACTTAACTTCTCTGAATTTCAACTTCAGCATCTGTAAAGTGGGGCTAAAACGACAATGCCTCACAGGATTTTGAGATGCTTAAATGAAATCATATATGTGGAAACACAGAGCCCAGCTCCTAGCTCCATAATTACACGCTGCATCTAGATGTTAAGGTAAACTTTTATATGGGAAACAACAGATCTTGAAGGACATTAACCTAACTGGTGAGACAAAACCTACACAAAGAAGATCTCTAAGATAATTAATTATAAATTTGCTTCAGACAGTGTGGTGAAAACTTTTGCAAAGTCTCCAAGAGAATTTGGGAGAAAGAAACAGGTGATTATAAAATGAGTTTAATCTGTGAAGGCTTCATGGCGGAAGTATAGAAGTGCAAATATGTCTTGGCAAAGAGGAGTGAAAGAGCATGAAGCAGGCGAGCAAGCAGGAAGGAAAGGAGCTAGTGGCATTTACTGAGCACTGCTGTGTACAGGATCCACACATGTAGTTTGTAGCAGGTGGCTTTAAGAGCAAGGTTTTAGAACAAGTAGGGGTTCGGCCACTTACTAGCTGTGTGATCACAGACAAGTAACTTACCCTCTCCGACTCTCCATTTCTTCCCTTATAAAATAGGGGAAATATTACCAACCTTCCAAGGTTGTTGTGAACTTTGACTGATTGTAAAGTACCATGCCTGACCCAATAAATGGTCGTTCTCTGAGCATCTGCTCCACTCTATTGGGTCTAGTGCATGGCTGATCTCCCACCATACAAGGCTCCTAGTTTTCATTCCTTTAGAGGGGTGGCTTGATAGAATATTCTCAGCTTGCTCAAACCACTGCTTTCAGGCTGGAGGAGAGCAAGGCAGCTGCGACTCTCACAAATTAACATAATGGACCTAGGAAAATCCGTGCCCATGGATCTCAGGGGCCCACACACCTAAAAGTCACAATGCAATCCTTTCCCAAGGACCCCCTCCCCGACACTTAAGTCAGAGAAGTCAGCCAAGGAGTCAATGATCACCTCAGGTGCTGGAACAGAGCCACTGGAGCGGAACTGGCCTGGATTGGGCACGTTTGTCACATCCCGCTGTCATGTGCTCTAACTTGCTTACCCTTAGCCCTCCAAGCTGGTCTCCTGCACAGCTACTTGTGAAATAAACCCACAGGAATGACTGTTCTCCCAGTCTCTGACTTTTCAGAGCAACAAGACCATCCTTCTGCTGATGGGACAGTTAATAGTGTTTGTTCATCTCCCTGTAGGGCATAGAAACATGACACACACATTTTCCTAGGACAGAGACTGAAAATCTCTGATTCTGACATCACCAACAGGGTTAATGAATAGCCCTGTGTGATAGGTTGAGGCACAGAATGGGAAATATGGGCTAGAAAGAAGAGACAAAATAAGAATGGCAGAAGAAGAAGGGAAAAAAAAATCACTGTTTAGACTGACACTCAAGGACCTCCTTCCCACTAATTCTAAGCAGGCTTCTTTTTCCTCCTAGTCCCCCAAGGTCATGAGCAGAGTTGACTTTGTTTCTAGAGGGAGCAAGCAGCCACCTGCAGGGTATGAATCGTGACACTCTGGGAATGGCCCCCCACAGGCGATGCAAAGCTGCCAGAAATTCCCACCATTAGTCATGCCTATGAGTTACAGAATTGAAATATCTATTAAATTGCAAATATGTTAGCTGAGACGGGAAACATTTCTGGCCATTATCAGTCATGAATTCTTTATCTCATTGAGGTATTAGATTAGCCCCAGCAGAAAGCAAGGATCTGAGGAGATGGGCTACAGAGAAGACAGGACATTAGGACATTTGAAGGAGTCAGAGAAGGGACAAAGACATCATTCAGAGTGGGCTGGGTAGGCTAGGAAAGGCCAGGGTCACCTGGAAAGAGAGAGGGAGGCCTTGGAGGAAAGGCAAAGGAGCTGCTGCAAGCCGGTTTTGGTCATGAGATTTCTGCACCTACGACTGTGCAAAAGAACAGTCAATTATGAAATGCACAGTCAGTCATGTGAAAGTTCCCTTAATGTAGCCAAGGACTATTGACTGCTGAGGTCTTTACTTATTAAGTCACACAAAAGGTATACATGAGATACATTCTCATGAGATAATCAGGGCACATACATTCAGATCATGTCAACTGGCTGCTCAGAGAGAACGTGAAAGAGAGAGAACACATGCCAATGATTTGCCCCCCTCAGTGCTTCACATCACACTGCTTTGGGGCAGCTTCAAGGCGGGTGCTTTATCCCCATGGCTCTTCATTTATCTGTAACATTTGAGACCAACTTGCTTCATCACCTAAATCTCTCTTCTCTGTAAGGTGATCAATTTGTCAATACCCCTCCTGCAGTATTACATCTATAAATTGTGCCCTTAACTCTTTGCTTAGATCGACCAGTCTATTGGATGGTGTGATTAGGATGGCTTTTGAGCGCTGTTCTCAGTTTGTCTATTAACTGCTCTCTAGGCCACTTACAGTTTTTTTTTTCCACCAGCTGCTGGAGATGGAAATATTGGAGCACAGTCTGAGCCAGCCACACAGTCAGGTGCTTGTTTAAAAGTGACTTTAAGGCAAAGGCCACAAACAGGCAGCCCCCAAACTGAATAAAATAGATATGTTCTATTTGGTCTACATAGTAATCTACGAGTCAGAGATTTCCACATAAAACCCAGACTTCTAGCATCTCTTCAAAAATTAGAAGGTCTAGCACTATTGGATCCTTAATCTCACATGACAGCAATCAGCTAGGGCTAAGTCAGTGCTACTACTACTCTCTAACCTGCCCCTCCCTGCTGCCTCACACACACACACTCTGGTACATGACCTGCCTGTCTTCTAGAAGCATTTGAGTATCGATTAGGGCACTACCCCTTTGCTGGTTTGGATTCAGCCATCAGCAGCAAATGCTTTTCCTTTTATATTAGGAATAGAATCAGAGGTATTTCTTCTTAAAGCCAAAACAATGCATTGGCAAATGAACATTTTAAATAACGAGGTATTTCAGATATCCTTAGACCTAAGCTCTGGAGTCACCAACTCTGGTGTCCTCCTGGGGTTGCATCTTCTCTTCTTCTGGCCCAGAGTCCAGGATTAGAGGGACTATGGGCAGAGGAACAGTGAGGTAGGACAGGAAACCATTGTACTAAGAATCAGAAGATGGGGGTTCTAGTCCTGGCCATGCCATTCACCAGCTGCCATCCCAGGGCAAATGGTTTAAACTCCCTAAGACATAGTTTACTCTGCTGAAAAAAAAAAAAAAATAATATCTTTGCTGCCGACTCCATAAAGTTCTGTGAGAAACAGAATGAGATCACATAAGTAAAAGTACTTTGAAATTATAAAGTGCTCTACAAATACAAAGCTATCTTATTTGTACGCAACCAAAGCACTCACCAATGAAATAAGCACCCAACCAATCCAAGCTACACATAATGTTTGAGTACCTCCTATATACTCAGCACTTGGGGGGATAGAAAAGAAATGGTCAACAAATCCCTGTCCTCAAGGAGCTTATAGGCTAGTTGAGAAAGTAAGATAAACAACAGTAAACAATAAAAGATTATAAGTATAACAAAATTAACGTCCACTAAGTATCTTATCGAAACTATTGAAGACATAGTCATTAGTAGGATGCCAACAGAGCTAGGTACTTACTTGGCTACTCACTTAGCTTTCTCACAGTTTTTTCTATGGAAACTTAGAATCTTCAGATGCTCTCAGCAGGGAAAAAAGTGTTATGTGGTCATACAAGTTTAGGAAATGTCCTAAACTATATCCCATCCTCTTTTTAGAAAATTACAATACATATTAGAATATTATATGTGCTAAGATGCCCTGAGATGCCTTGCAAAAAAGAAAACTGTTTAACTTTGACCCAGCAGACAAACACATTGCTACAGAACCTCTCTCCACTTTCCTCCCTTTGTCTCCTTTCTCTCTCTCAGAAATGACTATTAATATCTCTTTGAATTGGAGCTCCACAGAACACAGTTTGGGAAACACTATTGTAATGAACAAATTTAAAATTTTCACAGGTTGCAACGGGAACATAATTCTGTCTCTACCTGTCTACTTTCAGAACCACATTAGAAAGTTGGATCCTGAGCTCCTTGTTGCACAGAGTAGGCACCGATTTATGTGTTCATTGGTTTTTCCCAACTGAAGCAAAATTGTTTCACTAGACTGTTCTCCATTGCTTCACTTCCACTAGCTTGAAATCATTGTCATAACTGCAAAGAACCTCCCTGGAATCCGCTTTTTTTTTTAAATGTAGATTTTCATATTAATAGGACCACATGGCACCAAAACATGAAGCTTGGCAAATTCCATCTTCCATACCTCCTTGCTTTTCCTGGCACCACACTTTTCCTTGTTTCTTTCCTGGTACCATCCTATGCTCAGATTTAATTCTGTGTCCCACTCCTACTGATCTGACCTAAGGTGCTCACTGAGAGCTAAGGACTAGGCCCCAAAATGTTGACTGTATCCTTTTTAGGGGTATCTAAATTCCAATAGAAAATTATTGAAAACCAAATAGTGAGTGTCCAAAAAGGACATTATAGTGGAATGATGGACGTTGTGATCAATATTTTGGCATCTGTTTTCAATATATTTAATACTATATTGTAAATGAAATTGTATGGTTTGTGCTTGGTGGTGGTTAAAAAGTTATATTTGACAGTCAGAAAGACCTAGATTTATATCCGTGCTCTGCCAATTACAAAGTATGTGATCTTGGGCACATCATTCACCTCTCTAAGTTTTAGTTTCTTCCTCTACAAAATGGGGATGATAAAAGTACTCACCCTCATTTGGTTGTTGTGAGAATTAAATGAGAAAATGAATGAAAAACACTAAGCACAATGTCTGCCACACAGTGGGGTCTCAATAGATATTAGCTCTATGGGGGCCCCTATTATGATTGTTACATACTTGGCTTAGAGATCATTTTTCTTGTTGTACTATCATTACTAAGTCAGAATCTCTACTTCTGTTTATTCCCCCAACTCTCCACCATATCTCTGTGTTTCACTATTTTTCCTAAACGCACTCTCATCCCAGTTTCACAGCATTAACAGTAGAGGCATAAAGGAACCAAGAGCCAGGGCCAGGAAAAGCCTGTTTTCAAACCTGATGTGAAATTGCTTCCTCTGTGTGTAAATAGCTGCCATTCTCCACACCAGGGGAAAGTTATCCTAACAAGCTATGCAGTCTAAATGACACCGGCAACAATGCACTACAGTTAGTTTTAACTTTGCAAAGTGAAATTAAAAGCACTTACTGAAGCCATGCATTTGAACATCTTCACCAAAGACTGATCCCAATTTCCGCTTTGCAGTTTTATTAAGCTTTGCATGTCCAGATCGTTTTATTACTATTGCTTAATAGCAACCCAGCAGCAAACATTTGAAAAATATTCATAGAATAAACCTCTCTTTTTAGTCATGGCATTCAGACACCAGTGGGTTAAGAAATTATCCCTAACGTGTGAAAAGTCCCAAATCAAGAACTCTAGAGCTGTCTACAATAATCAGGGGGAAGGGCATTATTTGTATATTCACCAGAGAACAAGTTAGTGTTTTTTTCTAGTCAATGTGCATTTCTAAAAAGCTGCATAAAATCATGCATTTGTGAATGATTTGCCAGGTGAATGGTAAATTATCTTCCAAATACAGTTATTTAGTGCTGGTTCCCTGCTCATGTTCATTTTTGAGAGCCCCTATAATTTGTCCGCCTTTGACCTTCTCGAGGCAGACATTCTCCTCTAATCTCAGGAGACCCTATTCCATTATCTTGCCCACCTTCTCCCACTCCTCTTCTCTTCCTTTTTCCATTATCACCTGTTCTACATTCTCACCATCATACAGCCAAACCTCCCTTCTCTCCTTATCACTTCAACTGGCCCTCTGCACAAAATTCAATGTGAGAATAAAATAAAAATATCTGTAAAATAGCAAATAGCCTCCTAAAATATGCTGTGGGAAATAAAACTGTTAGCTGTTGACATCTTTGTCAAATGACATAAACATGCTATTTTGCATGTCTATTTGTGTTAAATCCCTCCCTACTCATGTGGAACCTCCAAAGGAACAGAAAGAAATTTCTGTGATAACATCACACAGGTCTGCTATGATTTATATGTTAAAAGTCTTCCAGAAAAGTTGTATTTAAATCGAATCGTATTTTAATGCAGTAGGAAACCTGGCTATTTAAAGAAATCCTATTACAAATTCTTTTATATGGAAAAAAACAATTTCATGAAGCCAATGATTACCATTTAATTCATCAGTTTTGAATATCTGGATCTTTTTATAACTGATCTATTTAAAGCAAGTAGCACCTATATGCTTTAAGAGAACACTAGTTTTACTAAAGAGATATTTCTCAGATTTATAAATTCAAAAAGAACCTTTTTAAATTTATAGAAAATAACCTTTTAAAACTTTGATAATCTTTTAAAACTTGCATACTTACAATACACAATCTTAAAGAACCTCTACCTACATAATTTTGTAATTAACCAATCCTATTAATTTCATACTAAAGTTCCTATCCCACGCCTGCATATTGCTAAACTCAAAACAAGTATGAGTGAGTTACACCTTAAATAATCCCCGCCTTGTATTTTCAATCATGAGAGGGCAATCTGTCTGTTAATTGCTATTTAATACTGAGAAAATATTAAATATAATATTTGTTTAATACATTTAAATAAATGTATTTAATAATTTACAAGGCACAATGTAACTTATATGATATTGTAAAAAAGAATAAACCCTCACAGCGCATCCTCTTAACTTCCATTTTGTTTCTACATCAAGCATAACATTTGAACTGTGTGAATAAATACATAAACTTGATATCTTGTCAAATGAACAATGACACTGACTCAAGATAATGTGAATTATTATCCAATTATTTGAATTACCATTTTTATTTAAATGGTAAAGGAATAAGTGACGGTTTCAGTGGTTAAAGTTGCTTTATCCCCACATCCCTCTGACAGGTTTCCCTTGGTGACCAAGGATCTGTATTTTCATAATAGCTCTTAGGACCTGAGGTGAAACAATTTGGGGACTATAAAAATTAGTTTTCAGAGGTGTGTGTGTGTGTGTGTGTGTGAACTAACATGCTCATGAGGAAATCAAACCTATGACTTTGACTTCTTTAGCACCGTTCCCTGTTAATGTTTCTCCAAGCACGACCCTCAGAAGGCATGCAACAGAATCACATGGACAAAAAGGCAAATTCCCAGGCTTACTGATGCACTGAATTAGAATTCGGGGGCGAGATCTGGAAATCTGTATTTAAAGAGCCTCACCTTCACCTTACCTGGGTTCTTCCACATAATTCTGATGCACATTAAAGTCTGAGAACCTCTGGGAGGTAGAGTTCAGGTAACATTTTAAATCCATAGTTAAACTATGCTAAAAGTTTAGGGCAAGTGAATTAACATCTTATAAAATACACAAAATACGTTGCTCTAGCTCCGCTTTTCCAGATTCTCAAAAGAAACTAAAGAAGCAAATGTGTTGTCACCATAAACCATTAGATGTGAGTGTAAAAAAGATTTTGTGTTTACTTTATTCTGGTCCAGCTTAAAATCCAAGCCAAATGCTATAATGTTACAAACTTGAGTAAATGATTCCCAAATGGAAGTGCTCTGCAAGGATTTCATAGTGACTGTGTGATTGTGGTCAAAGTGATGATGCTGCAAGTATTTGTGCACAGTCAGGTCATTTATTAATGATGTATAACTGCCTGTGATGGACTCTTCTGCTTGAATGAGGCAGGAAGTCTAGTTTGTGATGAGGAAATCGAAATTAATCAAAAGCAGATCTTCGCTATTTGGGATTGTCCCAATATGGTAGTTATTTTGAAAGCTCATGGGGGAAAGAACATGCAATTCTAATCAAAAGAAAAATTTAAACCTTCACAGAAGGTAGTCTACAAATTCAGACTAAAAAGTAAAATTGTCATGTGTTAGGATAGAGAGTGAACTAAAGTATATATATTAATTTTGAATAAAAATATATTTTTTACCCCTTGTGTTATTCAGAATTTTGAAAAAGACACACAAGATGGGCCGGCCCCGTGGCTTAGCAGTTAACAGCGCACGCTCCACTACTGGCGGCCTGGGTTCGGATCCCTGGCGTGCACCGACGCACTGCTTCTCCAGCCATGCTGAGGCCGTGTCCCACATACAGCAACTAGAAGGATGTGCAACTATGACATACAACTATCTACTGGGGCTTTGGGGAAAAAAAAAAAAGGAGGAGGATCGGCAATAGATGTTAGCTCAGAGCCAGTCTTCCTCAGCAAAAAGAGGAGGATTAGCACAGATGTTAGCTCAGGGCTGATCTTCCTCACACACACAAAAAAAAAGTAAAAAAAAAAGAAAGAAAAAGACACACAAGAAAACAACCCACTTGACTCTCAGGGATCAAAAACTTAATTAAATATAGGAGTTATAGCAATGAACTTAGTAAGTGTCATTATTAGTAGACTGATTTTAACATTACCCCAAAAAGGTCAGCTAGATATAAACAAAAATAATATAGAAGAAAATTTGTATTCTTAATATTAGCAAGAGTATTTTATAATTAATCAACTAGTTGATGTTAACATTAGATGGCTAAACAGGTAATGCCCAAGTGCATTAATCATAATTAATATAATCAATATAACAATTGTCTGCATAATGTCAAATTTTACCATGGCTCAGATTTTATGCACAATACAAATGTGTGTGTATGCACACACACACACACATCTAAAATATATATAAGAAGAAGAAAATCATTCAAGGTTTGCTCAGAAACAATATCAGGTAGACTTTTTCTCAAACAGTTTCTTAGGTTACATCACACCCACTGTCAGGGATAACTTTTATGGTATCAGGTTCTGTCCTACATCTCTGAAAATTACTTTCTCACATTCTCCACCAGGTAAGAATGTCCTGAGTTTCTCTCTTCCACTACTATGAGTAGAATTACTAGTTTACACTTTGCTTTTACTTCAGATTTAAAACACATGTATATCCTACTCTTTTGAAGTTGCTTCATTTTAGAATCACTAGAAGCTCACAATAACATTGCTCATTTATGAGCAATTTTGCATAAATAATATTTTGGATGCAGTCCAAGAAGATTTCATTCCAAAAGCCCTACAGAACCTCATTCTGAGGCAGCCTTCACCTGCAAGGAGATTGCACATACGGGTTAAGTCAGCATTCTAAAGTAGTGCCAGTGTATCTTTTCTGAGATGCTTAGTAACAATCAATGATATCTTCAAGAGTTAAGAACCTTTCATAAAGGCAGAGAACAGATATGCAGCAATTGAGCCCTTGTTCCCTAAATTAATTGTTCATATTCCACATATAGCTTATCAATACAACTTATCAATACTGAGCTTCCCAACTATTTGATTTGCAGCCAATTCTAAATTCACAGCAAGTTGGCTCTTCGTAGGAAACTTTTTCTTCCCGGACCAAATTATATTTAAAATCTCACTTGCCATAATTTGGTAGAACCAATTCCTACCTGTAACTTTCAATTCAGTTGTTCGTCTTACAAGTTTTCCTTCATACTTAAGTTCGCAAGTGTAATTTCCTCCATCTTCTTCTTGAACTTCCTGAATTAGAAGAGCATTCCCTTTCTGTATTATTATGCTTCTCCACATTTTTGGCTTGCATTCCTGCAGAGAAAATATTTGCAAGTAAGCGAAAAATAAAAATTCACATCACTAAGTCTTAGTACTGGCAAGTATGTACTTTCACTATTTTGTACTCTTCTCTTTCGTTTTCAAAATATGTAACTAAACCGTTAAGTCAATGGCCAGAAAACATCACAATTGTGTCTTATTGTGTCCAGTTCAAATATCACAACTATCACTCTAAGAGCCACCTTAAAGGCCTGATCCCAAGAGCAGAATGTCTTTAGAGACACTCTGCAAAAATAGGAAAGCATACAAGCTCCCCAAATGCAAAAACGGTATAGTAGAACCTTAAAATTCACTAAATATCATTATAATGCCCTAGTTCTTCCTATTTGGCAGGGATATTTCCTAAGAGTTCTAAGAGGATAGTGCTCATTTAGCAACACAGCATACTACAAGGGAGTCTTAGGCATTATTAAAAAGTCAAGATAGGCTTTTACGTTGGCAATGAAGTGTATAATGGTTTCATTAATTACTTCTTATAATAAAAACTAATACTAATAGTCCAGAGTCTCCCTCTCCATAGTCAAGAGATCCATTTGGGTGATAAGGGGAAGTGTCTAGAAAATTATGCTTAAGGAGTTCTATAGAAACATAACTAGGTAAAATAAGGACACACTTTGTTTTAGTAACAGACGAAGAAATTATCCACTTACTTTCTGGGTTCAGTGATATATGACTGGAGAATAAGATTGGGGTTTTGAAGCCAATTCTTCTACTCTCCTGATGGGAATGTGAGGGAGTATTGCTATCGGGATTGGACCTCCCTAGAAAGGAATGTTTAACTCTTTTCCAGAGAGTGACAAGGATATAGCAATAGCCAAGTATGTAAAAACATTCAGCCAAAGGGCTTTGTCTTTTGGAGATTTTCTCAGTCTACTTTTTAGATATTGTTCCAGTTTGCCCACCACTCATCTCAAATGTTCAACCAAAGTGGTGACCAAAAGCTGTACAAACATTAGTGGAGGTGTAAGGGATAGCTGTGAGGGAGTGCTGAATAATCAAGGCAAAAGTATTTTATCACCTAAATTCTGAGCTGTCAGTTAAGGCAATAAAAAAATTGATTGTGAGGCAGATGATGTGAATAATAGTTGAGAACACATTCCACTTTCCAATCTATAGTATATACAACATCTCTTCTACCTCTCCTCCCCACCACCTCTGCCCTCCATACATACACATCCTAAACATTCATGTAAACGTAGAATCAGCGCTGACTCGCAGTCCCCAGCTCTGCATGCTTGTGTGTGTGTGCGTGTGTGTGTAAAATGATTTGGAAGAGCGAGTATCCATTTATTAGTTTTTTACTGTAACAAAATTTTTTCTTTTATGATAGCAGGAGTTTTGACAACAAAACACAAAAACTGGCACTTAAGTTCACAGGTACAATATTTAAGAGATACGTTTGCTTTTTGTCCCAAACAATTACCCACACACATTGTCAGAGAGTAAATAAAAGTAATACTATCTAGAGCGTCTAGATATAAGGCTGCTTCACTCCCTAGGGTCTTTCCAGAGAACAGTTAAGGGTCTGTCTGAAATTATATTACGTACTATGTCTGGCGAGGTTTATCACCTATATGAGATTTGCTTCTGAGTTAAACCTTGGGATATAAGGTTTCTGGGAAAATGAAGAAGAAAGTCTGAACAGAAAGAAAAAAAAATAGCCCAGCTGCCACTATCGTCATACAATAATAATCCACAATTATTTTCGCATTGCTTCCAACTCTGATAGCCTCAGATTTCTAAAGAATCATTCTGAAGGTCATTAAATAAAAATATGGTCCCTCTGGGCATTTTGAGAGGAAAGGAAAATGAACACTGAGCTGCTTCACTTTCACATAGTGCTAGTGGGGGTGGGCAAATGAGCCAACACACTCATTTTATTCAAAGACAAATGGTATTGTTTTCTAATGTCATTTTGGGGAGATAGTCCATAAGTCCATATGCAATTAACTGTAATCATTTTCATTTTGTCTGCATACTATTTTGGTTTTTTCCAAGGAAGTAAAATCTAAAGAGTGAATAGGAATTAGAAAATAACTCCTGATGAAGAACAGCCTGGAATCTGTACACGTTCTTTGGGACAGATCTAGATAGTCCCGTGCTTTCCAAGTTGCCATCTAGCCTTACAAAGAATTCTTTGTATCCAATAGAGGGTTCCTTTTTTTTTAAACTATGAAATAGGAAAATTTTTTCTTCAAGTTACCTTTACCCCTCTGGAGACAATGTATTGTAGATGAAAAGGCAAACTGGCTTCAGAGCAAGACAGCTCTAGGTCAAAATCTCGGGTCCATTCAAGTTCCGTAATCTTGGGCAAATTTGTTTAACTTATTTAGGTCTCAATTTCTTACTCTGCATATGGGGAAAGTATACACTATCATGTGAGCAGCCAGAACCCAGAGGCTTGCAGAGTTTATTCATTACACTCTTGTTGGGCAGCATTATATACAGTAGTCATCCAGCACAGAGAGCGTCCTCCATCTCTAAACTTTCCCAATCCTAGATTATGTCTCCTCCAAACCTCCAGCTCTGCTTGTTGAAAATCGGTGCTAATAGAGTAGTCAGATAAAAACAAATCTTCACTAATTGGTTAACCATCCCTGGTAACAGAATACTTTAACCCACTGAAAATGTATAGCTCCTAAGAGGCCACTCCAACACTAATCCTAGCAGGTGGGTAGAGAAGATATATTTGTTCAGAAGAGCCTTAGAGATGACCATCCTTCGCCCACTGCTTCTCTCCTGCCCCCAGTCTTCCCATCACCTCTTTCCTAGTGGACAGACAACATTGCCATACCTCATTGTTCCCAGACATGTTTAATTTAATTCTGACAGCTTGTTAGGCAAAGAACTTTGAAGCATATAGTTCAAGTGTCAAGATGGTTGTTTATCTGAGGCAAGGACAAACCACCAAAGCCTCAAATGTGAGCAGGCCCTTAATATTGTCCTCAGTGTGCAGTTCCTCCATTATGTAATGCCCCTGAGACTATTAAAATAAACTTCATTAACTTGAAGGTTTTGCTGAAGACCAGTCTTGCTGGAGGTGCCTAAGTTCAACAAATAACTCCAGTGCATGGCCTGGATGTCTCCTCATAGAGCAATTTGCTGTAGGACATCCTTGCTTAGTCAAAATAATATTAGCCCTTAAAGCTTCCCTCCCTCTCAGTCTTCCTGGGTGGCAGATGTCACCTGCCACCAGTTGCTGTGTTGGGAGACCAGGATGCACAACAAAAACATCTGTTGACCAAGCTCCTTGAAGTAACCTGTTAGCAGCCACATTTGGACCTTGGAGTTTCCACCCTGATATATCTACCACTGTATTCACAGCCCACTTCTGAGATAGCACATCATATCCACAGGTGTTTTTTGATCAGTTTGATTTGTTGGTCAAGGTTACTTCAGTGCTATTCAGAGCACATGACTCATTCCTTATGGCAAGAACACCAGGAAGACTTATTTAATATTTACTCTGATTCTGAGGTTCAGACACAAAGCAGCTAGGCAGCCATAAGCCAATCACGTAACCTCTGGTCCTCAAAGCACTTTTGTTCGAATACCTAACACCCATCCCCTCAGACCAACTTCTTTCCTTTTCTCTAGAGACTGGACTATTCTGTAGAGCATCTAGCCATCTGCCTAACAGTTTAAAGATGAAAGAGATAGTTAGGAGCACAATTGTGTATTAGGTATCAACTTCACCCTTTTCAGCCCTATCTCTACTCCAAATGCCTATAATACTCCACTTCAGGGAGTCCTTCCCCTCCCCAGTTCTATTTATCCAATTTTCTATCTTCACAGTTCTAATGTTAAAGTTGATAGCCCACAGTCATTGAGAATATAAGTTCTAGACTCAAATACTTGGGTTGAAATCCCAAGTTGTATGTTCTTGAGCATGCTACTTAATTGGTCTAAGCCTCAGATGCTTCATCTATAAAAAACAGGTAGTGATAATAATAATATTTACCAATAGGGATGATTATGAGGATTAAATGAGGTAATGTATGTAAATACTCTGCAGTATAGAGTATCACATGCTAAAACCAATCACTAAATATTAACTCATTTTATTATTGTTTTTACTCTCAGTACTCTGCTTTCAGATTACATATACAGCTACTATGACAGGTTTTTGACTGTCAGGAGTTAATGTGACTCACATTTCTAATAGGAGTCTGGGCCAATCCAAAAGACAATCCAAAGTTCTAACTCTAATGCTGGGGTTGACTTCCAGTTTCCGATCCAATGTGTAAAGGGCTTGGAAGTTGTCACTACCATCCTCACAACAGGAAAAAGCTGAACAAACTGAAAATTAACAACTCTTCTCATATTCATCAAATAATTGAAGTCACAATGAAAACGATTACCTCAGAATCTGGAGAGACAGGTGAATACAGAGAATCACAGTTTACTGGAAGCTGAAGCAGCTGCAGGAGCCAGCAACTGACAGGAACACTTAAAGGATAACTGACTAGTTTCTGGAGACTGAGTGTGAACTAACTTGAGAAATAAAAACCCCTGAGGGCCCAGTCTTAGGGAAGCACACTTTCGTGAGTTTTACCTACAGGAGGTCCACCAAGTTCCCAGGGTGAAGATCAGAAAAAATCCCCTCATGCTTCTGGTAGAGAAAGGACGAACGTAACCATTTTGAAATATACCCAGACAGCTCTGTTCTTAGAGACAGCCAGCTCTTAATGGATCTGGGGTAAGGTTAATATGCAACTCCAGCCCCCTCTAGCCTTCAAAGTGGGAGAAGAAAAATATCCAACTCCAGCCTCATCTAGCCTTATGAAATGGCGGAAGAAAAATAGCCAGCTCCCCACTATCATTCCTGTCTCACTTAATGGTGGGTGAGAAGGAGGCTGAGAACACGTGTTTTGGGCTCAGCCCAGGGACAGGGCTCACTAAAAGATTGAAATCTAATCATAGAATTATGGAATACTTCTCGTTATCCCTAAACCTTACCAAAACATCAATAGGGCTCCTGTATAATAACAGGATATTACAGCTGAAAGAACTGCACAACTCAGACCTTACTTAAGAAGAAATCTCTAGGAAAACCCAAAGACAGCAAGGGGAGTGAAAAACAAGAATACAGGAGGGAATTTTAGCCTCTAACACCTACAGCTACAGCAAGCAGTAAATACAGCCTAAATTTTAACTAAATAAACATAAAAGCCTCACAGTAAAGGCCTATTTACCTCAGTTACTTTTACCTAGTACATCATGTGTGGCTTGCAACAAAAATTTACAAGGCATACTAAAAGACAAAAAATGCAGTTCGAAGAGAGAGAGAGCAAGCATCAGAACCAGACTCAGATATGGCAGAGATTTTGGAATTACCAGACTGGGAATTTAAAATGTTTATTAATATGTTAACAGCTCAAATAGAAATAATGGACATGTAAGAACAGAAGAGAGATGGAAACTCCTAGAAAGAATCAAAAGGGAAATGCTAGAAATCAAAACATTGTAACAGAAATAAAGAATGCCTTTGATGGGAGCATTAAGAGACTGGACATGGGAGAGAGTGACGTCAGCATCATGGCGGAGTGAGCTTTCCCGTGAATTCTTCCCCCACAAAATACAACAAAAGTAACAGCCACAGACCAACAACGGAATCCCAGACAGTCAAAAGCTGGAGCGGAGGGATCCACACTGCCGCACATCTGAGAGCGGAACGTGCTGGGCCCCCGGAGGAAGTGGGGAGAGGTAAGGAGAACTCCGCTCCCTCCCCATCAGATCAGCGATCCGGTCCGCGCGGCTCCCAGAGAGGGGGGAGGGGCGGCCCTCGGCAGGAAACTGTAGCTCTTCGGGCGCTCTCAGCCAGTGGGAAACTCCCGCACAGAGGGCTCAGAGGAGCCACAGGGCTACCATCAACATCTGAGCAACCCAGAGAGCGGATAAAGAGGGGCAAACGAGAAGCCTCCCACGTCAGGGACCCAGAGGGCAAAAGAGAGAGCTCCCCCCTCCCCACAACCCGGAGTCTGCAGCTCGACCAGATCTAGCGGTCCGAGGCAGACCTGAATAAACTGGACTGGACCCGTGGATCGCAGTGGGGAAAAGAAACAAAACAAAACAAAACAAAACTGCGGATCGCAGCAGAAAAACTGGGGCAGAGCGCAGGGGGCTTAGACTACACAGCCCTTTACCACCACACAGTGGCGGCAGGTGGAAATTGCAACCAGAGACTTCCAGGATGAGGAAAATGAAAACCAACACAGGAACCACAATGCAAAAATATATGAAATCACCAGACCAGAAACAAAATGACAAGCAACCAGAAATCAACCCCGAAGACACAGAAATCCATAAACTAAATGACAGAGATTTCAAAATAGCTATCATAAAAACACTCAACGAAATACGAGACAACACAGACAAACAATTAAATGAGATTAGGAGTTTCTTCACAAAAGAGATTGAAATCATAAAGAAAAACCTATCAGGGCTGATGGAGATGAAGAACACAATGGAGGAGATAAAGGAGAATCTGGAATCTTTAAAGAACAGAGCTGACAATATGGAGGACAGAATTAGTACTTTAGAGGATAGGAATACAGATATACTCCAGATGGAAGAAGAGAGAGAACTAAGACTAAAAAGAAATGAAGAAAGACTCCGAGAAATATCGGATTCTATTAGAAAATGTAACATAAGAATTATAGGTATTCCTGAGGGAGAGGAGAGGGAAAGAGGAACAGAGAGCCTATTCAAGGAAATAATAGCTGAAAATTTCCCAAATCTGGGGAAGGAGCAGGAAATACCAGTAAGCGAAGCCAACAGGACTCCTATATATATTAACAGACAAAGGCCTTCACCACGACACCTAGTGGTAAGGCTAGCCAGGGTCAACGACAAAGAAACAATGTTAAGGGCAGCTAGACAAAAACAAAAAATAACGTACAAAGGAACTCCCATCAGGCTCTCAGCGGATTTCTCAACAGAAACTTTTCAGGCTAGAAGAGACTGGAATGATATATTCAAAATACTAAAAGACAAAAACTTTCAGCCAAGAATACTCTATCCAGCAAAAATATCCTTCAAATATGATGGAGAAATAGTAACTCTCCCAGATAAACAAAAGCTAAGGGAGTTCATGGCCACGAGACCGCCACTACAAGAAATACTCAAGAAGGCCCTCAGGCCTGAAAACAAGAAGAGAAAGGGAACACAAAGCTCGGAGTAAGGAGAAAAGTAGGTAGACAAAATCAGAGAAATAGTAGATCTTTACCGGAATAGGTTAGCAACCACTTAAATACTAAACTCAAAGATCAAAGGAAGAAATTCACCAAAAATAAATTTAACCTCATCACTGTAAACACACAGCCACAACACAAGATAGAATAAGGTATAACAAGAGCAACTTAGAAGGGGAAGAGGAAAGTGACTGAATTGACTTAGTATAAGGAAATAGGAGGCTATCAGATAATGGACTATCTCATACAGAAGATTTTTCGCCCAAACCTCAAGGTAACCACTAAACAAATAATAAAATTAAAACCACATATGATAAACAAAGAGAAAACTAGAAGAATCATAAGACAGAACAACCAAACTGAATTGGCAGTCCAAAACAAATGGGACAAGAAACAAAGGAAATGCAAAAGAACCAGAAAATAAGTGACAAAACAGCAACATTCAACCCTCATATTTCAATAATTACCCTAAATGTAAATGGATTGAACTCTCCAATCAAAAGATACAGGGGCCGGCCCGGTGGCGCAAGCGGTTAAGTGCGCGCGCTCCGCTGCGGCGGCCCGGGGTTCGCGGGTTCGGATCCCGGGCGTGCACCGACGCACTGCTTGGTAAGCCATGCTGTGGCGGCGTCCCATATAAAGTGGAGGAAGATGGGCACCGATGTTAGCCCAGGGCCGTCTTCCTCAGCTAAAAAAACGAGGAGGATTGGCGGATGTTAGCTCAGGGCTGATCTCCTCACAAAAAAAAAAAAAAAAAAAAAAAAAAAAAAAAAAGATACAGAGTGGCAGGATGGATTAAAAAGCAAGACCCAACAATATGCTGCCTTCAGGAAACACATCTTAGCACTAAAGACAAGCACAGGCTCAGAGTGAAAGGATGGAAGACAATACTCCAAGCTAATGGCAAACAAAAGAAAGCAGGTGTTGCCATACTCATATCAGACAAAGTAGACTTCAAGATAAAACAGGTTAAGAAAGACAAAGAAGGGAAATATATAATGATAAAAGGGACACTCCATCAAGAAGACATATCACTTATAAATATATATGCACCCAACATAGGAGCACCAATGTACATAAAACAACTATTAACAAACCTAAAAGGAGAAATCAACAACAACACAATAATAGTAGGGGATCTTAACACCCCACTTACAGCAATGGATAGATCATCCAGACAAAAAGTTAATAAAGAAATATTAGACTTAAATGAAAAACTGGACGAGATGGACCTAGTAGACATATACAGAGCACTCCACCCAAAAACAGCTGACTACACATTCTTCTCAAGCGCGCATGGAACATTCTCTAGGATAGACCATATGTTGGGAAACAAAGCAAGCCTCAATAAATTTAAGAGGATTGAAATCATAACAAGCATCTTTTCAGACCATAAGGCTATGAAACTGGAAATGAACCAGGAAAAAAAAACTGGGAAAGTGACAAAAATGTGGAGATTAAACAACATGCTACTGAACAACCAATGGATCATTGATGAAATTAAAGGAGAAATCAAAAACTATCTGGAAACAAACGAAAATGATAACATGCCATATCAAACCATATGGGACGCAGCAAAAGCGGTCCTGAGAGGGAAACTCATAGCGATACAAGCCCACCTTAACAAACAAGAAAAAGCCCTAATAGGCAACCTTAAATTACACCTAACAGAACTAGAAAAAGAAGAACAAACAAAGCCCAAAGCCAGCAGAAGGAGAGAAATAATAAAAATCAGAGCAGAAATAAATGATATTGAGACCAAAAAAACAGTAGAAAGGATTAATGAAACAAAGAGTTGGTTCTTCGAGAAGATAAACAAAATAGACAAACCCTTAGCCAGGCTAACTAAGAAAAAAAGAGAAAAGGCTCAAGTAAATAAAATTAGAAATGAAAGAGGAGAAATTACAACGGATACCATGGAAATACAGAGGATTATAAGAGAATACTATGAGAAATTATATGCCAACAAATTGGACAATCTAGAAGAAATGGATAAATTCTTAGACTTATACAACCTCCCAAAATTGAACCAAGAAGAAATGGAGAATCTGAATAGACCAATCACAAGTAAAGAGATTGAAATAGTAATCAAAAACCTCCCAAAAAATAAAAGTCCAGGACCAGATGGCTTCTCCAGTGAATTTTACCAAACATTCAAAGAAGATTTAATACCCATCCTCCTCAAACTATTCCAAAAAATAGAGGAAGATGGAACACTTCCTGAATCATTCTATGAGGCCAACATCACCCTGATACTGAAACCAGACAAAGACAATACAAAGAAAGAAAATTACAGGCCAATATCGCTGATGAACATTGATGCAAAAATCCTCAACAAAATATTGGCAAACCGAATACAACAATACATTAAAAAGATCATACACCATGATCAAGTGGGATTTATACCAGAGACACAGGGATGGTTCAACATCCGCAAATCAATCAACGTGATACATCACATCAACAAAACAAAGAATAAAAACCACATGATCATCTCAATAGACGCAGAGAAGGCATTTGACAAGATACAACATCCATTTATGATAAAAACTCTCAATAAAATGGGAATAGAAGGAAAGTACCTCAACATAATAAAGGCCATATATGACAAACCCACAGCTAACATCATACTCAACGGGGAAAGACTGAAAGCCATTCCTCTGAGAACAGGAACGAGGCAGGGCTGCCCACTCTCACCACTCCTGTTCAACATAGTACTGGAGGTTTTGGCCAGAGCAATTAGGCAAGAAAAAGGAATAAAAGGAATCCAAATAGGTAACGAAGAAGTGAAACTCTCACTATTTGCAGATGACATGATTGTATATATAGAAAACCCTAAAGAATCTGTTGGAAAACTGTTAGAAACAATCAACAACTACAGCAAAGTTGCAGGGTACAAAATCAATCTACAAAAATCAGTTGCATTTCTATATGCTAATAATGAACTAACAGAAAGAGAGCTCAAAAAGATAATACCATTTACAATTGCATCAAAAAGAATAAAATACCTAGGAATAAATCTTACCAAGGAGGTGAAGGACCTATACAATGAGAACTACAAGACATTATTGAGGGAAATCTACGATGACATAAAGAAATGGAAAGATATCCCATGCACGTGGATTGGAAGAATAAACATAGTTAAAATGTCTATATTACCTAAAGCAATCTACAGATTCAATGCAATCCCAATCAGAATCCCAATGACATTCTTCACAGAAATAGAAAAAAGAATACTAAAATTTATATGGGGCAACAAAAGACCCCGAATAGCTAAAGAAATCCTAAAGAAAAAGAACAAAGCAGGAGGCATCACAATTCCTGACTTCAAAACATACTACAAAGCAATAGTAATCAAAACAGCATGGTACTGGTACAAAAACAGACACACAGATCAATGGAACAGAATTGAAAGCCCAGAAATAAAACCACACATATACGGACAGCTAATTTTCGACAAAGGTGCTAAGGACATGCAATGGAGAAAGGAAAGTCTCTTCAATAAATGGTGTTGGGAAAACTGGACAGCCACATGCAAAAGAATGAAAGTGGACCATGTGCTATCGCCATTCACAAAAATTAACTCAAAATGGATCAAAGACCTGAAGGTGAGACCTGAAACTATAAAACTCATAGAAGAAAATATAGGCAACACACTATTTGACATTGGGTTTAAAGGAATCTTTTCGGATGACATGCCTACCCAGACTAGGGAAACTAAAGAAAAAATAAACAAGTGGGACTTTATCAGACTAAAGAGCTTTTATAAGACAAATGAAATCAGAATCAAGATGAACAAACAACCAACCAGCTGGGAGAGAATATTTGCAAAACATACATCTGACAAGGGGTTGATCTCCATAATATATAAAGAACTCACACAATTGAACAACAAAAAAACAAACAACCCGATCAAAAAATGGGCAGAGGAAATGAACAGACACTTCTCCAAGGAAGATATACAGATGGCCAATAGGCACATGAAAAGATGCTCAACATCACTAATCATCAGGGAAATGCAAATCAAAACAACACTAAGATACCACCTCACGCCCGTCAGAATGGCTATAATCACCAAGACAAAAAACAACAAATGTTGGAGAGGATGTGGAGAAACAGGAACCCTCATACACAGCTGGTGGGAGTGCAAATTGGTGCAGCCTCTATGGAAAACGGTATGGAGGTTCCTCAAAGAATTAAAAATAGAGATGCCCTATGATCCAGCCATCCCACTACTGGGAATCTATCCAACGCACCTGAAATCAACAATCCAAAGAGGCTTATGCACCCCTATGTTCATTGCAGCATTATTCACCATAGCCAAGAAGTGGAAGCAACCTAAGTGTCCCTCGACTGACGATTGGATTAAGAAAATGTGGTATATATATACAATGGAATACTACTCAGCCATAAAAAAAGACAAAATCGTCCCATTTGCAACAACATGGATGGGCCTGGAGCGTATTATGTTAAGTGAAATAAGCCAGAAAGAGAAAGACAAACACTGTATGATCTCACTCATATGTGGAATATAAACCAACACATGGACAGAGAAAACTGGACTGTGGTTACCCGGGAAGTGGGGGTGGGGGGTGGGCACAAGGGGTGAAGGGAGTCATATATGGGGTGATGGACAAACAAAAATGTACAACCCAAAATTTCACAATGTTAGAAACCATTAAAATATCAATAAAAATCAAAAAAAAAAAAAAAAAAAAAAGAGACTGGACATGGTCAAGAAAGGAATCAGTGAATTTGAAGATAGGTCAATAGAAACCTCCCAAACTGAAAAGCAAAGAAAAAAAAGAATGAAAAAAATGGAGCAGAATATCCAAGAACTGTGGGAGAAGTACAAAAGGTGTAACATAAGTATAATGGGAATACCAGAAGGAGAAGAAAAGGAGAAAGGAACCAAAGAAATATTTCAAGTAATTCTAATGCTGGGTCATCCAAGATTACAGCAGACTGGGCATGGACAGAGATTTGGTATGAAGGTAGGCTAGCTACTATAAGCATCTGATCTGAGTTTTGGACAATATATAAAAGTTAGGCACGCAGGACATATCGGAGAGAGGGAACAAGGTGTGTAGAAGTACCCAGATGTGAAAAAAGCATAAAATGGACAAAAAAAATAGGAATGGTTTTGCTCTGTTGAGAATGGCGCTGAATAGGCTAAGACCAGATACTAAAAGCCTTAAATTCCATTCAAGATATTTTCACATTATCAGGATTCAAATCCCAGCTCTGCCACTGTAACCTATCTAATAAGGCTGTTCTAAGAACTGAATCAAGTAATGAAAGAATATGCTTGGCACAGTGTCAGGCCCTGTAAACACTGAATAAAAAGGAGCTATTAACTAAACAATTTTATGGAATCATTAGAGTGCTTTAAATAGTGGCATCCTATGATCAGATGTGCATTTCTGAAAGATCATTCTAGTGGATACACAAAAGGTAGTCAGATTGTAGAAAGAGGCATTGTTTAAGAGGCTTTAATTTGCTTTGATCTGTTTTTATCCCTCGAACGTCATTAAGGATATACAGGGAGTCCCTTCTAAGCCTGGATTCTAATAACAATTTAGGAAAGATCAACAGCAAACTTCTGTTATATTAGAGAAAAGCATACACATGGAAAGATTATAAAAGTTGAAAAAAACATATCATTTTGATAAATCAAGAAATTGTACAGTCAAAACTCCATCTTACAACAGCTTTATTCCTAATCATCAAAAACCAGCAGCAACCCAAATGGTCATCAATTGGTGAATGGTTAAACAGTGGTATCTCTCTCCAGTGGAATAGTGGACTACTACTCAGCAATAAAAGGAAAGAACTATTGATATACGCCACAACACAGACAAATCTCAAACGCATTATGCTAAGTGAAAGAAGGCAGACACAGAAGGCTATATATCATACTATTCCATTTATATGACATCCGAAAAATGCAAAACTATAGAAACAGAAAACAGATGGGTTTTTACCAAGGACTGGGGCTGGGAGGAGGGTATTGACTACAAATCAGCATGGAGAAACTCTGAGTGACAGAAATGTTCTATATCTTGATTGTGGTATATATATTTGCCACAACACACCAAATTGCACAAGTAAAAAAAACGAATTTTACTGTTTGTAAATTATACAAAATAACAAGACTTAAAAAATGCTCAATCTTAAATTCCCAATTAGAGTCTGAAATGTCTTAGGTAACCATATTTCTAGCTTCCCAGGTAACTTTTCCCTTTCCATAGTAGCAGCAAATATCAAGTAAGGACTTTAGGCATTAGGTTTTCATAATATGTCCGGGATACATGGCAGACATTTATTACATCTATTTTACATGTGGGGAAATTGAGGCCCAGTGACATCCAATTACTTCTCCACATTAATGGTGGAATGGTGACAAGAATCCAGGTCCCCACACTCAAAGAGCAGTGCTTCTTACACATATCAAATTCCCATTCCTCCCATATTAACCCATCTTCTTTATAATTTACAAATAGTAAAGAACCTCTCTCTCACTATTAATGCCATATCTAGGAATAAAACAAGGATAAAAGGGTCTTAAATCTTGCATCACTGACTGTGGTTTTAGGGCACACCAAACTGAAGCCTTCACAAGTTTCACAGCTCATTCCATTAGGATAAAAGTATCTTTGAAAATTCTAGCTGTGAGATTAAAAATTTAAAGATGGAATGCAATTTTATGGTCACAAAAGAAGGCATATATTAATATCATTATATTTCCAAAAAGGATTCAAAATCCTCAAGCATTTTGCCAAATCATTTTTTTAGCAAGAAATTGTTGGTCATTTGGGCTGTGGTATTATGAGGTCTCCAATGACCTTTTTATCCCCTTTCAGAAAACTGTCAGAATGTATAGCAAGATAAATTAATGTAAAGCTCTTAACTTTGGAAGCTTAATTCATTGTAATGAGTGATGGCATTTAGAAATGGTCATTCTTAAACTATTATTTTCGTAGATGAAATTAACTCCTTACAATCCATCTGAAATTTTTCTTAAACATAGTATGGGTCAGAAATCTAATTATTTTTTTCTGAGAGGAGAGTCAATTATGTGCACATCATTTTTTAATAAGCCATTATCCCCTCTCTATGCCTATTAAAATGAAATGTTATCATATACTAAGTTTTCAAGCATATACATAAATATATATATGTTTCTGGATTTTCTATTCTATTCAATTGATCTATTTATATTTTCCTAAACTTATTATTTTAACTGCTGCTGTTTTGCAGTAATTTTAGTTATCTGGTAGAATAAGTCTCCTCTCATGAATGTTTTTTGGAAATATTTTCTTGGCAATTCTGGTATATTCATTCATTCACATAAACTTTATAACCATGTTTCTAGTTCCAAAAACATGATATTCTAGAAAATTGGATTAATTCTTTATACGAAATTGGGAAGAATTGATATTTTATTCTGAGATCTTTCCACACAGAAAAATGCTGTCTCTCCAATAATTTAGACCATATTTTATGTCCTTCAATAAAACTATATTTTTATATAGATCCCTTCCCACCTTTGTTAAACATATTCCAAAATGTTTACAGTTTGTCATTGTTCTAAATGGTATAATTTCATTTTTCCCTTTTGCATGTCTAATTATTGCTAGAGAAAAAAATTATTGAATATTTTGTTTTTTATTAAGCTACCTTACCAAATTCTCTTATTAGTTCTATTTTTTGTTGTTGAGTCTCTTGGGTTTTCTTGGTATACTATTATATAAACTGAAAAATAATATTATTTTGTCTCCTCTTTTCCAATATTTATACAGCATATTTCATTTAATTTTCTTATTGCTTCAGTTAGAACCTCTAAAACAATGTTGAAAAATAGAGTGACCGAGAGCATTCTTATCTTGTATATCATGGATGTAAGCATATATGTATGTTTACAAGGATATTTATTGTAACACTGTGAATATTAAAAAACTAGAAAAAAAACTTGAATGTCCATCAGAAGAATAGTTGAACAAAATTAAGTATGTCCATCCTATGAAGTATGACGCAGCTATTAAAAATGAATTAGATCTATATTATCCACATGAAATGATGTTCATGATACATTTGTGTGTGATGTGGAGAGCTAAAGAGTGATATGTACTGTATGTTCCCATTTTTATCAAAATGAGGGATGGGGAGATATATGTGTGTATGTATATATGTATATAAATAAGTGATATATAGAAAGAGAGAGTGTCAGCATAGAGAAAAGTGTGGAATAATATAACCAACAGGCAACATTAGTTACCTTAGATGGTAAAATGGAGTGGAAGAGGAGGGTACAAATGACTTTATATACCTCTACATCATTTGATTTGTCAAAATGATCACAGTTTTTAAATATATATACATAGATACACACATTCACTTCTTTGGCTTGTCTCTGAGCTTTTTGTAAAACTCAGTAAATGTCAGAAAAGAAAGGAGAAATGGGTTTCATTAGACTTAAGCAAATCACTTAACCTCTTTGGGCTTCAGTTTCCTCATATATAAGAGAAATAAGTCGTGCTAGATGGGCTCTAAGGTCCCTCTGATATTATAACTCCTTCTACTTAGCTCTAGTTTGATCTTGAGAAAATCTCTCTTCCTGGTTCATTTGAGTCATTTTGAATACTTAGAGTCATTAAAGAGTCCTTCGGAAGGATTTCAGGAACTGTTTCCAAAATAACAATTTGAGAGAGCATTCTATTTATGTCAGTGATGCAATTGTATTAAGTGCATAAGACACATATTTAGCGGAGCAGTCAGAGTTGTGTTACAGAAGAATATTTATTAGAAGTCAGAAGTTCAGGATTTGAACTCCTAATTAATCATATGCTAAGTAAGTGAACTTCTGTAAGCAGTTTCAGTTTCCTCATCTGTAAAAAGATGATGATAACAGCCACCAATAATTAGCCTCACTTCCTTTTACTAACTGATGGGGTTCAGATAGAGGAAATACAGTCCCCTTCCACACACCCCTTGCGTTCCAAGGACAACCAGGATTGACTTAGCCATCTTTAGGAAAAACACTATGTTACATTTTATGGACAAGTAGACCAGAGCTTCCAAACCAGTGGACTACGGCACCCTGGGGTGCTAGAGGAGAGTTACTAGTGTATAGACACATTGATCTGCACCTCAGTCCTAAATCAGTCATGTGGGGCCTGGAGCAGCCCAAGCCCTCAGGGCAGTTATCCAACAACCTCACTGAGCCATATTATCATTTTCTATTTGTGCTATAATATAAAAAGATTTGTGAAAGATTGCTGTCAACTATTATGTACTGTGGAAATGTTAACTGATCTGATTTAGTTTTGAAATTTTCCTTTGCAAAGATATTCATGTCTATTTAAGGTTAAAAACAGACATATGTCTACCGCCCTTTACTTGATAGAAATGCTGTTGTTTTCAAGTAGAAACTGTTCTTTAGATGTTTTAGCTGTCGCTCCTTCCTGGAGCGTTGAGGAGAAGCTGTTTACTTGCCTACTTCCCTCTATGAGAATAGGGAAACGTTTATTTTGGTCACTTCACTATCCCCAGTTCTTAGCATGGTACCTAGTACATGGTAGGCACCCAATAAATATGTAATGAAAGAATGAACAGTTGTACAAATGAATGAATGAATTTACATTGAACTATCCATAATGCCCCAACCCATACCATTTATAACCAATGTTAAACATCTGAAATTGAGATAGTTGTAGTAAGAAAAAGGAGGATTCAAACTGGTACCTTTGACCTCATTAATATCAGGCTTTTATCAACTGAAGTAACTAATCACATAGATAAGTGTTTTACCCCAAGGTGTGAATTTATGTTTTCATTGCTGATGTCCTATTAAAGGTAGGAGAGTCTTTGGTCTAGAAGTGGGATAAAGGGATACACTCTTATGACAACAGTGTTCTCAGTGAATAACGAAGTTGTTCTAGTGTTATTCATAGTTTAATAAAGAAAAAGAATCTTTATCTCTCATTTCAAAAATGTTTCTAAAGACACTAACAATATTGTATATTCTGTTCTAATATCTAAGCCCCATTCACATAGTATCAGGAGGAAGTGCTAAAAGTGTAGCCCCTCTCCTCACCTCCTTTTGCTAACTGCTAGAGTTCAGATAGAGGAGATACAGCTCCCTTACACATATCTCTCACATTCTAAGGACAACCAGGATTGGCTTAGTCATCTTTATGAAGATGCCCCAGTGCCATCTGATCCACTTCTACCTTCTTATCCAGCTGTGATTACACGCAGGTATGGAAGGATAGTCCTCAAAGGCCTACCATAGCATATTTCAGACAGGCTAGGAAACCCATAACAGAAGGTGAGAGTGATACAAAATGATTAGACAGTAAGCAAAAGCAGAGATGGATGTAAAAGAAACCAGTTTAAAGACTACATATATTTGAAAGGATGGCTGGGAAAATGATCACGAAACAACACATACTTTTCTCTGCTAAAACACTGGAGATAATACATCGTATGTTTCTAACTTTGGATGTACACCAGAATGAACTCTGGACAAGTGTGTCCTCCTTTTTACATTGCTCTAGTGAGAGGAAAATCCCTTCATACTCAGCCTGGGAGAGAATGCACAGATGCTAAGCAAGCAGGGCACATTATCCAAATACTGACTGAAGAAGGAAACATTTTCCCAATACATCAATACATTTTTTTCAGAAATTTACTTGAAACCTTGTGTGAGAAGAGGGGTTAACAATGCATTTGGGAGCTTCAGCGACTCTTTAACTTTGGTTCTGGTTTTCTATCCTGATCTATGTTATAGTGAAGTGGCGAAAAGGATGGGCCCAGCAGCCAAACTGCAAGTCACAAACCGCTGTGTGAGTTTTTTCTTCCTTTTTTTTTTTTTTGCTGAGGAAGATTGGCCCTTGGCTAACATCTGTCACCAATCTTCCTCTTTTTCGTTTGAGGAAGAATGGCCCTGAGCTAACATCTGTTCCCAATCTTCCTCTATTTTGTGTGTGTGTCACCACCACAGCATGGCTGACGAGTGGTGTACGTCTGCGCCAGGGATCCGAACCAGGCCGCTGAAGTGGAGTGTGCTGAACTTAACCACTAGGCCATTGGGCCAGCCCCTGTGTGACTTTTGTTAAGTCACTTAACTTGTCTGAGTCTCCAGTCACTTCTTCTATAAAATGGGGATAATAATAATACCTACGTAACATAGTAGTTCTAGAAATTGATTTTATTCATCTAAAGCACTTAAAGAGAGCCTGGCATATAGTAAGTACTCAATAAATATTAGGTACCATTATGATTATTATTTATCAATTGTAAAATGTTACAGAAATATTAAATGTTATTATCCAGGCAGAGCTGGAAAAGCTATTTGCTTCACCATTGTTAGTCCATTTCTAAGAAAGACTGAGGGTTAGCTTGTCCCAAGGAATAAATTGCTTTGGTATACAATGATGATCACGATGTCTAGAGATGTAGAGAAAGGGGAAGAAAGAATTTAGCAGAAAGATAAGAAGATGAGACAGTAGAATGAATATTGTAAGGGAAAGCTGGTGACCTGGATTTTACTCGTAGCTCCTAACACTTGTTCCCTTTTTCAACTACAAAATTGAAATAAAACCTTACTCTATCATTTGGTGGGCTCTTCTGCACCAGTGCTGAGTTTAGCCCCAGGCCCATTTCAGGAGAGGGTAGTGAATAAGAAAATGGACTCTGGAGTCACAGCACTTTGTATACGAAACCAGGCTTTGTTAGCTGAGTAGCTTTGGACAAGTTTCTACATCTCTCTAAGCCTCAGTTTTTTCTCTATTAAATGAAGATAATAGCACCCACCACACAGAGTTGCACTGAGACTTAAATAAGATAATATAGACATCAAGCTTATCACAGTGAATGTCACATAGTAAGTGCTTAATAAATACTCACAAGGCTGATGATGGCATGAAAGGTCTCACTAAATTATGAATATTCTATATTTATTCATAATGAACATCATGTTCCTTTTTAGTTGTCAGAATACTATCTTCATTAAGAAAAAAAAGTAAGGACAATTCACATAGAGATTTCAGGTCCAAGTTCAGGACATGCTCTTGGTGTCTATTGGTGAATTCTCCCAGGTGTGAAGATGGAGAGGTTTCCAAATGTCACAACACATGACAGCTGTAGGAATTAGGGTTTAGGCTTCCCTGGGAACTGAGGGTCTGTCAGATCCTATAGAAACAAACCATTCCACTTTTATGTGTGTTTGGTTCCAACAACACAGCACCTGTGCAGAAAACCTCCTTGGTCACCTCCAGCCATCACATATACAACCGTTCCATGTGTCAACCACTGTGGCTCAGAGCTGGCAGAGGGTGCTCAGTCCTCCTATAGGACCATGGGGCCTCAGGCAAGCAGCCAGAATATCATAGCTGGGAGGTTGTGTGGTTATTTATCTGCTTCCTCCCCTTGATCCATTCTCTGCCCTTGTGTGCCCTACTCTATGCCCTGGGAAGCTGAAGACTATTGATTCTATCTCCTGGTTTTGCCCCTGACTTCTGTTTGAGTTCGCATGGCAGGGAGGGGAGGCATTAGCAGGAAACTGGAAGGCAGAAGTAAAGAGGGATTAGGGTAGGGGGCCAGCCCCGTGGCTTAGTGGTTAAGTGCGTGCACTCCGCTACTGGTGGCCCAGGTTCGGATCCCGGGCGCGCACCGACGCACCGCGTGTCTGGCCATGCTGAGGCGGCGTCCCACATACAGCAACTAGAAGGATGAGCAATTATGACATACAACTATCTACTGGGGTTTGGGGGAGAAAAAGGGGAAAAAAAAGGAGGAGGATTGGCAATAGATGTTAGCTTAGGGCCAGTCTTCCTCAGCAAAAAGAGGAGGATTGGCATGGATGTTAGCTCAGGGCTGATCTTCCTCACAAAAAAAAAAAAAAAAAAGAGGGATTAGGGTATTTATTCTGCCCACTGCCTCTCTGTCTGCCACAGTTCATACGTTCCTCTAAGGCCACAGCTCCTAACAGGCCTGCTCCACTCTTGCCAGGCACCAGTGACACTGCTCCTTCCCCTTGCCACTGCAGGACTAAGTGGTAATTTACAGCTTCCTCCCTTGTTGGTTCCCTTAACCCTAACCACACCTCTAAATTGTTCCTTCATTCAATCTCTTCTGTTCAACCTTTGAGTGTGATGGCTAAACATTATTTCCATTGTTCACTCACCCTGCACTGGGCCTATTTCTCTCCTCTGCATTGACTGCAGTGGCTCTCACAGTGTAGACCATGATAGCAGCTCTAATTCTTTTTAAGTACTATTACTTGTCGTTCCTAACAGTAAATAATAATTCTACGTCCCTCAAATACTTTTTTTCATGTGTTATTTAAATCGTCACTCTTCTTCCCCATTTGTTCTCATCAGTTGGAGTGGAGGAAGATTTTACTTACTTTTAGCAGTTGGAGAAGGTAGGATTGCTTCTGACAACTGCTGATGTTAAGTGCATGAAAACCAGTAGTGTATAGGAGTCACAGCTGTATATTATTTAGCTGTGGCTCTGTTGATTCTTCTCAGTAAAATATGTAATACCAGAAACTAGAAACAAAATCTCTCCCTTTTCCTATCCCTAAGCCCGCTATTGACTTAAGGTAAAAAATGCATTTGACACCATGCTGAGTTACCTTGTACCACACCACATCAGGCTCCTGATCGGACTTTTTAAAGTCATCCATGTCTGGGCAGGAGATCTCCTTTCTTTTAGTGACTTCGGATTTTTCTAAATAGCGGATCCTGCTATTGTAGCACAGGCCTGATTCATTCTCTGCAACGGTCAAGGACATTGACACCTTCATGCAATATGTCGAGTTTCTGTAGGAACAGAGAAAAAGCAAAATGGCTTTATTGGGTTTTTACAACTTTGTGTGTACTCTATATATTTCAAAAGTATTGACTTTTCCATTTAGGATCTTGTCTAGAGATCAGAAACAACATCAAAACAACACAGAACAGTTTTCTACTTCAACTGACAGAAAGATATGAAACAAAATGCTAATGTGGATATCTTTGGCCATGAGGTAGCTACACAGCTATATAGAACAGTTGTACCCATCTTCTGAACTGTAAGACTTCTTTCCAGTGGTATTACTATGTTGAAAATCTGATAGTGAAAACTGCTGAGAAAGTCTATAACTAGAGCTATAGCCATTTCTGCTCTGGCCCTATGGCCAGTCCCTTAACAGATTCTCCAAGGGTTGCTTAATTTTTCCATTGTTTTCTAAGCCAACATTTCCTTTTATAGGACACATACTGAAAACCAGATCAATATACAGAAAATATCTGTTAACTTACATAGCTTTCTAAGATGTTTACTGAGATAAGTCAGGAGTCAAATTCTGCGTTCGTATAAAGAATAAATCCTAGTCGAGTGTAGTCAGTCTGGATTAATTTTGTCCAACACTAGCATTATAAAGGAATTTCAACATTGAATTTTACCATAAGGCCACTTTAGAAATTGAGCATTAATGGGCTACCTCATTATATAAGAGTATTTATGGAATACCGTTCTGCCTTCATTTCCCTATGTATACCCCATGACTTTCCCCTACCCCACTCTGTCTGGGCTCCAGAAGATATCAACCACACAAAAGAAAACTGGAAAGTGTGAAGAAGTGATCAGAAGCAGCCTGGTAAGACTTAAAAGAAGGTCAACTGTAAATCTCTTGGTGGGACATGTTGGGACCATATCCGTTCTAAACATCAAGGGATACCTGCTCTTAAAAAGCGCCAAGAGCACTTCAAAATCAAGTGTTTTCACAACTAAGTTATAACAATTCTGATACAGGAGATTAGCATATCAACCAATAATTTTAAGATGGCCTCAAATGATTGTTCCTATTTGTACTACTTAGTACTCATTGACATTTCACAATATGCCAGACATCATACAAAACACAGGAGTACAGATGGCTGCTGTCCATTAGGGTTACAAACTAAGTTAATCAAAATGACTGCTACTTAGATTTCTAGCAAAGTTAATTACTGGCAAGTACTCCTGACTATGCATGTGCCTGTGTCATCTGAGAAGGATGCTATCAAACACTCTCATTCTGATGTTCAGATGCAACCCCATTATACAACGGAAATTGTGAGCTATTGCTTTTCTCTCTCCCTCAATGTAGGATCCTTAGAACACAAAGGGCATAAGATATGCCCACTGGGGATCAAATGTAAGAACATTTCATTCTCTTGTTAGATGCTTAACAGCCTCTTTAAAATCCATGAAGCTAAAGCCACCAGAATAAAAAAAAGTCTCAGGCAAGAAGATAAAGTTTGGTTCAATCACTTTTGCATCAATCTCATATAATACCAACCCTTGCCCCCCATTCTACAGGTTCAGGTATATGGCTGGTCAAATATCACATTCCCCGTTCATATATGACCCAAGATAATTTTGCAGGTATTCTTGTACCACCAGGGTAAAGACTAGCCAAGTTTCGTGCATGAGCATACCAGTAAAGAAAGGAATATACTGGCTACATCTGGCACAAGGAAGACGGGGGTAGGTGTGGGGGATGGAGGGAAGATAAACGGTCACAGTTTTTAAAAGGTATTGAACATAGAAGAAAGAGAATCACCTCTGCTTGGTATCCCAAGTGTTCTGAATGGTTCTTAATGTTGCAGACTTTGAGTACATCTGCTCCATAGTATTCATTCATACAAATGAAAGAGATTTACTTGTTAAATATCTTTCCATTACTATGTTATACCCCCAGGGAAAGAGAGCTGTTGAGGAGCAGTCTCAACAATAGAAGTAGATAGAATGTCCAATGCCCTGAAAGAAGCTTACTATCCCAAATGCATTTAGCCCTGGGGAGAGAACAGGAGAGACTAAATAAGGGACTGATATAGTGTGTTTTTTAAACAAAGCACCAGCTTTGAACTAAGAACCACTGGGTTCAATTAGCTCTGTGTCCTTGGGCAAGCTGTGTAACCTCTCTCAGTTTCAGTTTCCTCAGCCAGAAATGAGGATATGAAGTCCATGGTGGGGGTTCCATTGGAAGTTGGAGGAAGGATTTCCTTTTATTATACAACCATGAGCAAAAATATGTTTACCATTTTCAATTGGGATGATTATAATATCCGACCTTTCCAGGCTGTTGTAACTATTAAACAAAATAATGTATATAAAACACATAATAGAGCAACTGGCACATAGTAGACATTTAATAAATTGTAGTTACAATTAGAATTGCTATTACTGCTAGCATTGTTACATATATTGTTAATATTTAATAATTATAATTTATATGTGATATAGTAATTACAAACAATACACTGGCAGCAATGGGTGAAGATATGCCACTGGGTTAAGGGTGCTACTTGACAGGAAAGAACCTGGCAGAGGTCAGTTGGGCAAGAGGCCTAGTACCAGAGGGCCATGAAGGTCTGAGAGGATCAAAAAGATACACTGACATAGGCACAAAAGGAAGTGAATCAAGAGAAAGCAGCTAAGGCAGGAAAGAACTTCCAGGTACTATAAGTACTAGCTACTAGAAAAAGACCAGAACCTTGGAGGTCAAATTGTTAGTAAGAATTCTACAAAGCCTTCTGGGAATTTCTTAGAGAAACGCCTTCTATAATAAAACCCAAACCTCTAGGCAAGGTTTCCAGGGACAAAAGACAAGAGATACTCCTATGTGCTCACTCCCCAACCCCCCAAAGTATAAACTATGTAGGCCATGCCAGCAGCACTTTCATTAACTTGGAATGGGGATAAGGGCAGAGAACCTACTCTGGAGATAGCTGATGGGTTAAAAAAGGAAATGTTTCAGTTTTCTCTAAGCCTTACCCACAAACAACCTTAGGACAGGGCTCTGCATGAATTCGTTCTTGCTGTGGTCTCTAGCATGTGAGAGGCTGCTGACAAATTGCTTGTTAACCCATAAACAAGCCCTAGTATGAGGTCCTTGATGATGATCAAGGTCTCGAACTTGAACACAAGGCCTAGTGTAAGTCCTGCTCCCTCCATCACTGACCTGAGGGAGGTGTGATCAAGGCTGCCTGACAGTCTGAGACTCAGGTTGATTTTGATTAGTTGTGTAATCCAGCCCTGGCACAGTTCCCACTAACAATCTTGCATTATTTAGATTTTACTTTGAAAAATGCCCTAGGCCAGTTCTATTTAAAATGTTTCCTGCAGCTGGAACCTAAAAATGTTACTTTTCTTTCATTAGGTACAATTAGAGCTATGCAAGTTTGAGGAGGCAGACTGACAAGTGTGTAAGAATGGGAATTATACTTTTATTCTGTCCTCCCTTCACATCTTGAGAAGGACAAGGAGCACATTCAGGCTCAATATGAGCAAAGGACCTTTGCAGAGCTATCACAGCAATGTCTTGCAGTTGCACGCATTTGTAATCTTTCGAGTACTTCCATATTTCTTATCTTACTTAATTCTGCCAATAAAAATGTGCAGGGTAAGTATCCTCTACATTTTTCAGAGGAGTAAAACGTAGACACAGAGAAGACAAAAAACTTAGTCAAGCACATATAGCTGGTCAGTGGATTAGAACCAAGGTTTTGGCTGTTAGCCCCTGGCTACTCTCAGAACTTGATGCTAACGTTGGTTAACAACCAAACTAACTCATGGTTATCCATTCCAACTTGGGGAAGCTCACAGAAAGAAATGCGGATTTATAAATGTAACATTTAAAGAATAATGTTAATGTGTGCAGCACAGAAGAATTTACAAATTTATGAATAAATCTTTCTATTCCAAAGATTTAATGTTGGCTACTTTAGATCATAATTTATACTTTTTTCCCAGAAGCATTTCTAAGGGAAAATGTTGACCAATCTTGGGTTCCCTTAGGGGAAAAGTAAGACCCAGGACTTCAAACATACATGAAAAATCTAGATGCCCCTTTCTAACTCTCATTTATAAAACACGCTTATACTACAAAATCTAAAGTTTTATTTCAGAATTTGAGTTTATGCGAATTTGTTGTATCACCAGGGCTAACCTACTGAAAATAAACTAAATAAATTAGGGAACTTTTCATATCTAAAAGCAGAAGCCCAGATAAAATGCCTCAGGGTATAGTTGAAACTTTTCTAAATGGTTCCTTTAATTGTCTTATCCTCATTTCACAATGCTTTCTTTACAAATTCCAGAACCATCTAATGATCAGTAAACTAAAATAAACTTGGCTTTCTGACATTTTTGAAATATGACTTGACTGCTACGCATAACTATCAGTTAATCAATCTACCATCTTTGGGTGATACCGTCCTCCTCAAAACACAAGAACTATGAACTGATATTATAGCAAATTCAGGGAAAGGAAACAAACGAACAAACAGGATCTTAGGCCCTTTGATGAATTCCATTTTTTGAGACTCATTACACAAATAAGAAAATTTTATTGAAAAATATCTTTAACCTTGTTGGAAAGGAGACTTACAGATAAGTGCAGAAATAAGTACAGATAACTGCAAACATGCAACATTAACGCTTTAAAAGACAAAGAAGAGAAAAAAAGAGCAAGGACACAAATGAGTAATATCAGAAATGAAAGAAGAGACATCACTACAGGTCCCATGGACATTAAAAGGATAATAAAGGAATACTATGAACAACTCTATACCCACAAATTTGATAACCTAGATGAAATGGATCAATTCCTTGAAAGGCACAATCTGCCAAAACTCACACAAGAAGAAACAGATAATATGAATACGCTTATAGCTTTTTAAAAAATTGAATCAATAATTATTAATCTTCTAAAAGAGAAAGCACCAGCTCAGATGGATTCACTGGTGAATTCTATCAAATATTTAAGGAAGAAATTTTACCAATTCTCTACAATCTTTCATAAGCTAGAATCAGAGGAACTACTTCCTAACTTATTCTATGAGGCCAGCATTACCCTAATACCAAAACCAGAGACACCACGAGAAAAGAAAACTACAGACCAATAGCTCTCATGAACATAGATGCAAAATCCTCAACAAAATATTAGCAAATTAAATACAGTAATACATACACACAATGTACACCACATACACCGCATACCCCATACACCATGGTATACCACATACACCACAACCAAGTGGAATTTATCCCAGGTATGGAAGGCTGGTTCAACCTTCCAAAATCAATTGACGTAATCCATCACAACAGGCTAATGAGGAAAAATCATATGCTCATATCAGCAGATGTGGAAAAAGCAATTTAACAAAATCCAACACCCATTCATCATAAAAACTTTCAGTAAACTAGGAATAGAGAGGAAATTCCTCAACTTGATAAAGAACATCTACAAAAAACCTACAGCTAACATCATACTTAGCGTTGAGAAACTAGAAGCTTTCCCACTAAGATCAGGAGGAAAGAAAGGATGTCCTGTCTCACCTCTCCTTTCCAACATCCTACTGGAAGTTCTAGCAGATTCAGAAGGAAGAAATAAAATCATCTTTTTCATAGATGACATGATTATCTATGTAGGAAATCTGATAGAATTGACAAAAAACACCTGGATCTAAGAAGCGATTATAGCAAGGTTGGAGGATATAAGGTTAATACACAAAAGTCAATTGCTTTTCTATATGCCAGTAATGAATAAGTTTTTAATTCAAAATTAAAAACACAACACCATTTACATTAGAAACCCCCCAAATGAAATACTTAGGTATATATCTAACAAAATATGTAAAAGACCTATATGAGGAGAACTATAAAACTGAGAAGAACAAAGTTGGAGGGCTGATACTACTCCACTTCAAGACTTGCTATAAAGCTACAGTAATTAAGACAGTGTGGTGTTGGTGAAAGAATAGACAAATAGATCAACGAAACACGATAATGATCCTAGAAATAGAACCACATAAATGTAGTGAACTGATCTTTGGAAAAGAAGCAAAGGCAGTACAATGAAACAAAGATGGTCTTTTCCACAAATGGTGCTGGAACAACTGGACGTGCACATGCAAAAAAATTAATCTAGACATAGATAGATCTTTACACTCATCACAAAAAGTAACTCAAAATGGGTCACAGACCTAAATGTAAATGCAAAACTATAAAACTCCTAGGAGACAACATAGAAGAAAACCTAGATGACCTTGGATATGGCAATGATTTTTTAAATTACAACACTAAAGGCACAATCTATGAAAAAAAAAAATTGATAAACTGTACATCATTAAAATTATAAACTTCTGCTCTACAAAAGGTGATGTCAATAGAATTAGAAAACAAGCTACAGACTGGAAGAAAATATTTGCAGAAGACACATTTGATTAAGGACTGTTATCCAAAACATACAAAGAACTCTTAAAACTTAACAATAAGAAAATAAACAACCTGATTTAAAAATGTGCCAGAGACCTTAACAGATACCTTACAAAAGAAGATATACAAATGGAAAATAAGCATTCGAAACGATATACACCATATGTCATCAGGGAAATGCAAATTAAAACAACAATGAGACACTCTGCACACATATTAGAATGGCTAAAATCTAGAACACCAACAACACCAAAGGTTGGTGAGGATGTGGAGCAACAGGAACTCTCATTCATTACTGATGGGAATGCAAAATAGTACAGCCACTTTGGAAGACAGTTTGGCAGTTTCTTATAAAACTAAACATACTCTTACCATATGATCTAGCATTCATGCTCTTTGGAATCTACCCAAATGAGGGGGAAAATTATGTCCAAACATCCCTGAACAGGGATGTTTATAGTAGCTTTGTTCATAATTGCCAAAACTTGGAAGCAACCAAGATGTCCTTCCATAGGTGAACGGATAAATAAACTGTGTTATATTCAGACAATGGAATATTATTAAGCACTGAAAATAAACGAGCTATCGAGCCATGAAAAGACATGGAGGAACATTAAATGCATCTTACTAAGTGGAAGAAGCCAATCTGAAAAGGCTACATACTGTAGGACTCCAACTATACCACATTCTGGAAAAGGCAAAACTACGGAGACAGTAAAAAATCAGTAGTTGCCAAGGGTTAGGGAGGCATGAATAGGTAGAGCATAGAGGATTTTTAGGGCAGTGAAAATACTCTGTATGATACTATATTGGTGGATACAGGTCATTATACACTTGTTCAAACCCAAAGAATGTGCAGCACCAAGAGTGAACCACAATGAAAACTATAGACTTTGGGTGATTATGATGTGTCCATGTAAATTAAGCAATTGTAACAAATGTTCCATTCTGGTGGGGGATGTTGATAATGGGGTATGCATGTGTGGGGGCAGAAGATATACGGAAAATCTCTGTATCTGCTTAATTTTGCTGTGAACCTAAAACTCCTCTAAAAAAAATTTTTCTTTAAAGAAAAAGACCAGGAGGGCCAAAGCTCTGACCAATTTCTTAATATTATTATTTTATGAGGAGCCACAATCTTTTAGGTGCAATTGAATGACATTTATTGAGGCCCTGCTATGTGCCATGCTGCTTATATACATTGAAAAGCAGATGTAAACTTAATATAATCATAAAAAATACCAGAAGAAGTTGGGGAAACACAGAATCTTTTGAAAAATTCACTTTTGCCCTTTTTTCCATTAGGCAGAAACCCAGTTAGTAACAAACAAGGATTTATTGGAGGTATGAACAGAGAATATTTTATTAACTGTTCTATCCTGCTGACATGAACACTCAGCCTTTGGCATGACACTGATAATGTCCAACCCAGGATTATTCAAATATAATTTCCTTATGATTCATGATGCAGTCAGAGAAAATGTCAACCCAGGGACTTGAACTGAACTAGACTTGAGTAGCTCACTGCTTGAGAATGTAGCCTCTGGAGTCGGAGAGGCTCGGGTTCAAATACTAGCTCTATCATGCCCTAACTATGAATTTTTGGACAGGTCACTGAGCTTTATTTTTTGCACACATAAAATGAGAATAATAAAACAGTTATCCTTATAGGGTTGTTGTATTACACAAGTGTTAAGAACCATGAAGTGTCTGAGATTTTACTCTACCTGCAAGCTAACATGTTAGCCTGCCAGTTTCACGGGTGCTGGTAGAAGACAAGAGACTCCTGGGTCAAAAACAATGGATAGTTAATTATTCATAGCAATGGAAGTAGCCGAAGTATCAATATTTGTGTTGCTTCCCCAAACCCAACTCCCACAGGATAATACAAAGAGAGCCAGATGACACCTGCAGAAGCAATGGGTTGCACCACAGGAGAAGAATCTCAAGCTCAGGAAACACAAATCTTTTATAATGGGTCATAAGCACACCAGCCCTTAGTTCCAGAAGGAGATACTATCTATATTTTCCAAGGCTGTAAACAAACCTGCTCTTTGCCAAGGTGCGAGACACTATTTCTAGCTTCTAGGACTGTTCTCTCTATATACATCCTTGAAAAGGTAATCTGGAATAAGGGACAGTGAGTACCTCTGCTCCTAAGACAGGCAGAAATGCAAGAGACCCATGGAGAATTGTCTCCCAATGGGATAATTCATTTAAAGCACTTAGCACAGTACCCAGCATGTGGTAAGTGCTCAATAAAAATTAACCCCCTTTAACATCATCACCACCATTAATACATTATCTACTGACTCCCAAGCCAAACTGTAAAGTAAATGAAGATGGTTTGTTTTGTTTAAAAAAAGAGTAGTCAATGGACCAAATTATGGTAGAAATTATATATATTGTAAAAACTACTTACTCAAGATAAAATTTTATCATCAAAATATTCTTCACCCTGAATTCAAAACAAACTATAATTTATTTGGACGTTGAGCATTTAAGTCAGATACCTACCCAAGAAAAAAAATTATATATATGATAATTCATTCACAGAGGACCGAGAATTATGGATCTTTCAAGTGGTAAATTCAAGTCACCATTCTCAAGGAAAGCAATTGCAATCTGCCACCTAAGGGTACAGGTAGCTGGTTCAAAATCTGTCTGTCAATGATGGACTAAAATGGGAGTAAAGGTAGAGAAATAACCAAGGTAAATTCAAAATATTCCCTGCCACCACCATCATCTCCACCATGGTATGAGTGATCCCTGCTTTATTGTTTGGTTGAAAACCATTTTAAGAGAGTCAATCTGCTGCACATCATAAAACAAACAAAAAGGTCTTCAGAAATCTGTGGAAAACCCTGATGTTTCTGTTAAAAACAACAATAAAACTCTCTTACAGAGAGCCTTCCCCAACCAATTTCACTGACTCTAATAACTATTTCTTATTTCTTCACTGCTTCTTATTTAGATTACACTGATATTTATGTTGTTTCATAATTATTCTCATAGTATTCACAAAGGTTTTGCTTTATTGTCTGTTACACTGCAAACTCTTCAAAAGCACTGTTTTCTTTGTATGTGGTTATCTTCCTCCCCATACAGTAGATTCCAGAGTATTCTCCTTCCCTGTCTTTGTGTTGAAAATTATATACGTTAATTGTCTTAACAACTGAGAAGTCATACCCCATGCTTCCATGATCTATTCTCTGACCTCTGCCTATCCACCTTAGCTGTTGCTGTCAGAGATCTTGAAAGACTTGTCAACATTCAAAATTTCTGTGTGTTGCTCTAATTCACTCTATGACCCACTATCATCTGGCTTCTGCCCCCATCATTCTATTGAATTACTATCACTAGACTCCTTAAGGATTCCTCATTAGCCAAATCTAATGACCTCTTGTTCACTCTCATCCTATCTGACCTCTGTGCATTATTTGAAACTTGTAACTTTCCTTCAACTTTCTAAATCTCTCCTTACTTCTAAGATAACCTCTCTCTTATGATTGTTTACTTCTCCGACCATGCCTTATAACTCTATTACTGGCTTTTCGTCCTTGGCCTATCCCCAAAATGTTGGCCATCTTCCCTGAGGCCCTCCAGATTCCTTCCTTTTTTCTGTTTGTTTGTGTTTTTCTTCTCTCCCTCCAACCCTCATCTTCAGCAATTTTGTTCAAGCACTAGGTTCCAACTACAAACTAAGTGCTGAACACATCCAAGTCTATAACACTTTTCTCTAGTTCTGTCCTGCCCCCTAAGTTTCAGCCCAGTATAGCCATCTAACTATGATTCCATATCACTGTCATGAAGGCACTTATCAGTCCCAAACTGAACTTATTCTCTCTCCCCTACAGTCTGATCTGCCTTCTATAATATCTATCATGATTAGATACATCACTAATCATACCACTAGTTTCTCAAGTCAGGTACCTCAAAATCATCCTTCACTCGACTTCCTCATACTTATTTCCTATTGGAAATACGTAATTGGTTAACAAGTTGTGTGAATTCTATTTCAAAGTTCTCTCCTTATCTGATATCTCATCTAGGTCCTGCCACAGTTCAAGCCCTAATTGTGTTTTGCCTGCACTATTGAAGTAGCATCCTAATAGGTTTCCCTGTCTTCATTTTCTCCCTCCTCCAATTCTTTGGCCAAAAGAAATGATTTACTTTTAATTTTCTAAAAGAGTTTATAAGCAGAAGTGGCAGAATGGTAGCACACAGAGACAAAGATCATAAGCTGAAGTCCATGTTTAAAGTGTTATAGAAGGAATAAAAAGGATAGGGTAAAAGAGACTCTGAGGCTAGAGGAAGAGAAGGTAAAGGAGTAAGCAGGTCAGCTATAAAACCATCAACGAGAGTGGACAGTGGTAGAAAGGAAGAGATTGATGTGGTTGGCAGGCCAGGGATCTGTCCTAGGCACTCTGCTCTTCTTGCTCTATATTCTCTCCCTGGGTTATTTCAACCACTGCTTTGAATCCAACTTTCACCCCTCAGTACTACATCTCTAGAACATGTAGAGAGACATGCCCTGATGTCTCTCCTAAGTTCTATACTCATACATCTAACTGCCTATGGGGTATCTCTATTAGGGTGCCCCACAAGTATCTCAATATCAATATGTCTAAAAGTGAACTCATCTCAAATAGTTTCTCCTTCATTCTGCGTCTAAATCTATAACTTCACTATCTACTTAGTTTCCCATAGAAGAAACTTGGAATTACCCTGCTCATTTTCTCATCCCATCCCTGACATTCCTATGAATTCTACCTACCAAATGACCCTCTACACTCTTCTCTCAATCCCAACTTTCACTGCCTCAGTTTACATCTTGAATTACTGTGGCATCCCCCTAATGGGTCTCGCTGAAGGAAGAAGTATCTTCCTTCTTTCCCCACCATTCCAATTTCTACATTATTTCCTGAATGCTCTTTCTACAGAAATCACTCTATAATAAGGCAAAACATGAACCCTTCCCACCAAAGTCTGATAAACAAAATTCACAAATTGAAATGGAAAGAAAATACAAGATAATTTAAAAGCGAGCTAAAACAGTGGGATTTATACCTCTGGAATTTAACCACCTTCTTAGGTAATATTTTAATGCCTGATTTATTATTTTTCTCTCACGACCTAAGACCCTTAAAGAAGAAATGTTGTCTTTTTCAATGCAGTTCATAAAACAGAACATAATGCCCATATAACAAATAATGAATGTCAGATTTTTCACTTGGAAAAATAAATTAAAACCCAAGATGAGTGTATCTCTGCATGGCTAGTCCCTTGGGTACACAAATGATGGGTAAGAAGAGAACAAAAAGAGTTAAATTAGAAAGGTAGACTGTGGTGAAATTCTAACATCAGGCCAAAGAGTGTGTCACATGAAGCCATCAAACATTTTTAAGCTTGAAAGTAGGAAGATCATAGGAAAGATTAGGAAGAGATTAGGAATTAGAAAGAGATTAAAGTCAAGGAGATTATTTAGGAAGTGACATGGGCTTCCTCATTCCCTAAATAAGACCGGATATCAAAGAAGTTTCTGAGGTAGTAGCAGCAAGACTTGGTGACCAATTTGATATGTTATTAAAGGAAGGAGGTGTTGATGATTTTGAGGTTTCTCTACAGCACAACATAGGAATATAGGAGGAGAATCATCTCTTGGGGGACAGGGTGAGTTATATTGTGAACATTTGGATTTTGTATGTCTACCATCTACCTTTGGCAAACTACAGGCCAAATCCTGCCAGCTGTCTATTTTCCTAAAAAAAGTTTCCTGAAACATAGGCACACTCATTTCTTCAAGTATTGTTTATGACTGCTTTTGTGCTATAAATGGTTGGGACAGAAGTCTTTTGCCTACAAACGCCTCAAATAATTACTATCTGGCCCTTTACAGAAAAACTTTACTGACCCTTGTATTAGAGTTCACGAGTATCTAGAACAGGAGCTACAGTCTTCCTCCAAGGGGGGCGCCAGAGGCCACTGAGAGGTTGGGGCTATCACCTGCTCTAGAACATTCCATCTCTAGGAGGAGAGGGCCCCTGGTATGGGACAAACCATTATGGTGGGGGGGACATTTTGGACTTGATTACAAGCGCTTCCCGTATTTCTAAGTCTTTTATGACCACTCCTATTTCTTCTCGCCTTCAAGGACTTTCAACAGAGTAGCGGGTTCCCTTATATCTCGGGGTGGGGGGAGGGACCTTCCTCCTCGTTCATTCCCTCCCACCCCTGCTGTCTCTGGAAGTTGGAACAGTCCCAGGGTAAAAGCCTGGAGGAGAACGGTTGGTTGGCGCGAAGCTTCCTCTTCTCAGAGGCCTTGGAGAGCAAGGTACCCTGTGTCTCTTCCGGAGTGATAGGCGGGCGTGGTCGGCCTGCACCTTTTCTGTCCCTGGCTGGAGAGGTGAGGCCTGGTGGGAAAAGCCCTAGGGCAGAGCAAGCCGGTCAGGGGTCTTTACAATGGTATGAGGGGGGAGGGGAAGGGCAATGGAGGGGAGGAGACCGAGGGGGGAGGGGCGGGGACAACTGATTGATTCATCCCCACAGGGCCAGTCAAGCCCCTCAGGCCCTCAGCTGTCATGGCCTTGAAACCTCAGGACCCCTGCGGTGGGTTCCAGCATGGCGAGGTAGTGGCCTTCATCAACGAGAAAATGGCCAGGCACGCAAAAGGCCCTGCGTTCTACCTCGAGAATATATCCCTGTCCTGGGAGGAGGTGGAAGACAAGCTCAGGGCCATCTTGGAGGACGGTGCGGTGCCCAGCGAGGCCAAAGAGGCCTGCGCCTGGAGCAGTCTGGCCCTGGGCGTGCGCTTCGCCTGCAGGCAGGGCCAGTTACACGAGCGCAGGGTGCAGCGGCTGCAAGACTTGGCCAAAGTGCACAAGTCCACCACGGAGGACTTGGCCTCAGACCTGAAAAAGCTCACAGCTCAGCAGGAGATGGAGCGCAGGGAGGCAGCCTTTCGGCTGCGGGAGACGCAGGCCAACCTGATGGAGATGCGGAAGGAAAGGGACCTCCTGAAGTGGAAGCTCCTCCGGGCTGTAAGATTACCCGAACTTAGTCCCTGCCCCATCTCCCCGCTCTGCCCCGCGTCCCCAGAACTGGTCTCAACTGTGCCCACTTCTCTCCAGGAGCTGGGGTCTCCCCGGGAGCAGGTCGACGAGGAGCCAGGCCTGGCCGCTGCCAGTGGGGCTGGGACAGAAGGAGCAGGTGAGAAGGAAGAGGAGGTGAGCGTGGCTGCTGCTACTACTGCCACCGCCGCTGGCGCTGCAGGAGGAGGAGGAAGACAGAAGGATGCGGAGGGGGAGGAGGCTGCAAAGGAGCTGGGTGGAGGCCTTGTGCAGCTTCTTGGAGCTGTGGAGCAGAAAAATTACCCCTCTGGCGGGCAGAGGGAGGGAGGTCTCAGGTCTGCGGAAACAGCCATGTTTTACTTCTCTGAGACCATGGAGCCCGGGTCCACAGTCTCCCCAGCACCCCTTCCTGTGCAGCTCCCGGCCTCATTCACATACTCCTATTCATGCCCCTTACTCCCTTTTCCAGAGGCACCCACAGCATCCCCACCAGCAGCAATGTTCAGGGCAGGAGCTCCGTCTCAGTCGTCTCCTCACTGGGGGCCCTCTAATGTTAGCTTATGGCCTGATGTGGGGGCCCAGGGAATAGATCCTGAATCCCGGAGAGACAAGAGAGGCTTCGATCCCCATGGTCAGGGAAGACCTCCAGTATTTCGCAGGCCCGGGGATTGGGACTGCCCTTGGTGTAAGGCTGTGAATTTTTCACGGAGGGAAATTTGCTTCCGCTGTGGGAGGGGAATCTGGCTACAAAACCCTTGAATTCAAAAATGTGAAACAGAACAGAAACATCCCAATGGGAAATCAATTTTCAGAGGGAGGGGAAGAGGTAGGGGAGGGTTTGGGAAGAGTGGGAGGGGGAGGGGGAGTTGGCGGATGGGACAAGGGGGTTGTGAGAGAGGTGGGGAAGTGGGGTGAGGTGTGGGGTGGCAGCTGGGGAGGGTGTAGATTGGGGGGCTGGGGGGGAGAGAGACATAGAGACATGTTTTTTTTTGTTGTTTTTTTTTTTGTTTTTTGTGAGGAGATCAGCCCTGAGCTAACATCCGCCAATCCTCCTCTTTTTTTGCTGAGGAAGACGGCCCTGGGCTAACATCGGTGCCTATCTTCCTCCACTTTATATGGGACGCCGCCACAGCATGGTTTACCAAGCAGTGCGTCGGTGCGCGCCCGGGATCCGAACCAGCGAACCCCGGGCCGCTGCAGCGGAGTGCGCGCACTTAACCGCTTGCGCCACCAGGCCAGCCCCTAGAGACATGTTTTGATGACCCCCTTTGTATTCCAGAGTATTAGCATTCCACACCCCAGAAGTGCTGCAGCTCCTATTTGTGTGTGTGTCTCTCCCCCACCCTAGTCTCTGGTGGACCTGGGCAGCCATGTATATAACGACTCACTCCCTCCTGCCACCTGGGCTGTAGATGATTGGCGCAGGAGTGGACATTTGACCCCTCCTGAGCAAAACAGGTTCTCACACTAGAGAATCTGAACAGAGGCAGATTCCACAGTCAGGATGGTGCTGGGCAATGAAACAGTGGGTCACTTGGAGTTGGGGCCAAGGTCAGAGCCATGGACACTGAGGCCACAGCTGAGCCCTGGCTTTGGGGCAGCAGAACCATGTGCTTTACAGAGGCCAAGTGTCTTTTAGAGGGTGACAGTATGAGGTCCCAGGGAGCACACAGGCACAGAGAAGCAGAGAGGAGTTGATACTGTGACCCCAGAGATGGCGAGAGTGGCGGCCCGACCGCTTTTCCATTTTCTGCAATTGTGCTTTATGAAAAGCCACTTTACACAGATCCCCTTTTCTTTAAGCTAAATTGAGTGGGTTCCTGTTCTGGGCAACCAGGTTATTTCCAAGACAGAAACTGGCACCAGAAGAGCAGTTGCAAACCACAGACCATCAAAGAAAATGTTGGAACTGGCTGGGGAGGTTCCTCAGAGAGTGAGAGGTAGTGGGGATTCCTGCATCCCCAGAGTCCCCAGGAATGAACTGGACAGGAAGCTCTTTCATGTTCTGAGTGAGTTATATCATGAGAAACAATCAAAATAGGCCTGGGGCAACCCGGGCTTACAACATGGCAGAGATCTGCCACCTCTAAGGGAATCCCTCAGGGCTGCATACAGAGGACAACGAGAGCAGAGGACGGCTGTGGCTGTTCAGCCCCTTGACAGGAGAATCGTCCCCAGTCCACAGTGGGCAGCACTGGGGACAGTCAGATCTGATCAAGGAACTCATGCCACTGCCAAGGAAGTGAGTCAGCAAACTGATAGTGCCTGGAGGGTTTGCTGGGCCAGACCACTGACCAAAGTATGGTGCCATCCTGAGAGATCCTTTCCCCTAACCCACCACCAGGATAACAGTAGGAGGGGAATCTGGCTATGAAGCCCTCAGTGAATTCAGAAATGTGGAATACAACATATCCCAATGGGAAATCAATGTCCAGAGGGAGGGGGTGAACCGCGAGGGGGGGGAAGTTCTGCATCTCCCCCTCTGACGACTGTAAGCTATCTTGGAGGGCAGGGCTAAATGCATGGTTTAGCCTGCAGGTGGCAGGATGGTGCAGAGTCACACCTGGACCAGACTGAGACAGCTGGAGGAGCCCCCTACATCGCCTGGAGACTGTGGACCTAGAGACTGAAGCTGTCATGGCCCTGGGACATCTCTGCAACAGCTGGATGTGACCTTGGGCTGTCTCCTGTTGGGGGAGATGTGGACAACCATCACGATTGTGGGCAAGATCCCCAACTTGCACTTGTCAGAAATGTCCTTGGGCTCATTTCCATCCTTCTAGAGCAGGGTTTCCCAAGCTTAACACTCTTGACACTTGAGGTTGGGTAATTCTTTGCTGCAGGGGGCTGTCCAGTACACTGTAGGACGTTTGGCAGAATCCCTGGCCTCTACCCAGTAGATGCCAGTAGCACATCCCCCCCGAGTTGTGACGACCAAAAATGTCTCCAGATATTGCCACAGGTCCACTGGGGAGCGAAATCACCCCTGGTGAGAACCATGGAGGCAGTGAGGTACTTAGGAGTAGTCAGAACAGGGGGAAGAGAGTTGCAGGGGAGCATGCTCAGCAGTGCAGGGGCTGCAGGGGGCCCCTAAGATGGGAGGTGAAAAGTGTCCATTGGGTCTGGTGTTCACTTTTGATCTTTGAGCAGATCTGGGCGGGGGAGGGGCAGAAGCCAACCTGCAAGGACTGAGCAGTGAGCAGGAAGGGAGGATGCGCAGTCAGTGAGGGAGGCTCTTCTTCAAGGACTCCTGGCTGTGGAGGGAAGGAGGGAGGTGGGATACATGGTTGAGAGAGGGTTCTTTTGGATATGGGAGAAACTTGAGCCATGGGGAAGGAGATAGCTGAAGAAAGCTTGAAAACGCAAGAAATATGTAAAAGAATGAGGTAGATCCTGCATACTGTATTAGAGCCATGTCCACTGTATGGTTCAATGAAAAAAAGTCCTATGACAGGATCCCTTTTGCTTTTTGTAAAATACCCCCCAAAATTCTGTAAGTGTGTATACGTATGATATGTAGATATATAGATTTATGTTTGCTTTATATTATGGATTTATGATTAAGCATAGAAACGGTCTGGAAAAACTTGTTTCTTCAGAAAAATGGAGTAGGGTAGGGGTGGTAGGATAGAGGGCTTTTACTTTATATTCTTCTGTGTTGTGAAAGTAAAAGAATTAAATGTTCACAAATATACAAAAAATAAAAGGAAGTGAATTTATTTTTTTGGTATTACTTTACTTTTACAATTACTTTAATTGGCTTGGTAGGTTTGGAATGGCCACCTCTTCCTCTGGGACAGAAGGAAAGGAGAGCAGACACTGATCTGTGTGATGAGGGGGTGGGAAACCAAGAAGGCTCCTGCCTGTGTGTCCTTTAGACAAAGCAACTGAGAGTCAGTGAGGACAGAAGGTCCAGGTGGGGGTGGGGGCTTTTGGACAATGGCATATTTAGGAATAACTTTGGGGGTGGGGAGTGGGGGAGAGGAAGGAAAGGATTATCAAGCGGCACAGAGGACTCAATCGGGATAGGGCCCAACTGAAAGAAAATCAAAGGGTAGGGCAGTGGGAGCCTAGGAAGGGGCACTGGAAAGGAAGGAGAGTAGTGCCAGGAGGGGTACCAAACACAAATTTCTGTGTTACAACTTGTTTTCATAACATTTTTTTCAGTAAAAGATTCAGTCAGTTTGTTTGGATTGAGGTTTTACGTTTGGCAGGATTAAGGAAAGATACTGACACTTTCATGATTTCATGTGTTATACCCATTTTAAAGGTTTTTCTCTGTTAGTCCAGAGGAAAGAATTTAATAAACTAAAATTAATTCCACTTCTGTCACTAAATATCTTCAACAAATCCAGTAGAGGTGATCTGACTTGGCCTTTGAGCCCTGGGGCTAGCATGCTTAGAGAGATGGGCAGCTAAAGAGATTTTGTTGTTAGTGCCCTCCAGCTGATTCAGACTCCAGACTCCAGGCTCCTAGTGACCTTGTGTACAGCAGAGTTTACCCCTGCCCCGTCTTTTTACACCATCCTCTCACCTTCTGGTGCTGTATCAGACAATGCTCCACTGCTATTCACAGGGTTTTCATGGCCAATTTTTTCAGAAGTGGGTGGCCAGGTCCTTCATCCTAGTCTGCCTTAGTCTGGAAGCTCCGCTGAAACCTGTCCACCATGGGTGACCCTGCTGGTATTTGAAATACTATTGGCATAGCTTTCAGCATCACAACAACATGCAGTCACCACAGTATGACAACCAACAGATAACAGATGGTGGTATGGTTCCCTGACCAGGAAACGAACCTGGGCTGCAGTGGTGAGAGCACCAAATCTTAAGCACTAGACCACCAGGGATGGCTAAATAAGACAGCTTTAAAAACTATGTTGTTTGAATAAGACTCAGCTCTAATGGGCAAGGGAAGGAGATGGAAATTTCACAGGGGTCAACGTCTTAGTCAAAATCGGTGATTTTTTACTTCTAGAAAAATGATAGTCATCCTCGCTGGGCTTACCATTTGAGATAATGGCAAGCAAAGTAGGGAAAGAGAATGACCTGTTAACCTCCCTCTTTCTAATGACCTATCCACATGCTGGGAACTCAAACTTGGCTACACCTGTCTCTAAAATAATGGAAAGTAAAAACAGGCCATATTCTATTGAGAAAAAACAATGCTTTTTCACCCATGCTTTATGTTATGCAGGCTTAAAGTCAAAAGTTTGCCAGAGTGTTTGTACAAAGACATTACTTAATAGGAAACTTCCCTAAATGTCTTAAAAATCAGAAATTTCTGTGACTTTGCACCCTGTTGTAAAATACTGGTTTTCTCAGCATCATTCTGTGCACTGTCATCTCATAATAATTGCCTTCCTGCTATCTATTTCTGTTTCTACTGGTAAAACTTAAAATATTAGAAAACAGGGCCGGCCCTGTGGCTTGGTGGTTAAGTGCGCGCGCTGCGATGCTGGCGGCCCGGGTTCGGATCTCGGGTGCGCATCGAGGCACCACTTCTCCATCCATCCTGAGGCTGAGTCCCACATACAGCAACTAGAAGGGTGTGCAGCTATGACATACAACTATCTACTGGGGCTTTGGGGGGAAAAAATAAAATAAATAAAATCTTTAAAAATATATATATATATTAGAAAACAAAAGTGTTCATGTGACCAAATTAAAAACCTCCAGGGGCCGGCCCCGTGGCTTAGTGGTTAAGTGTGTGCGCTCTGCTACTGGCGGCCCAGGTTTGGATCCCGGGCATGCACCGATTCACCGCTTGTCTGGCCATGCTGAGGCGGCGTCCCACATACAGCAACTAGAAGGATGTGCAACTATGACATACAACTATCTACTGGGGCCTTGGGGAGAAAAAATAATAAAATAAAATAAAAACCTCCAGATCCTAGTGACCTAAGGGTTCCAGCCAGTAAGCAGCAACCAACATGTACAGAAAGCCTGCTCTATGTGTGTGTAAAGTATGCAAGGGGGCAGTCCAGGGGTAAGCTTTAGACCCAGTTAAAAAGGAGGAGACAAAGAGAGAGAGATCTCTTGCCTGGGAGTAAAAGAAATGAATGCAAATATGAAACATGGCTAAACCACTCTTAGTGGAAGCTGTTGGAAGGGAGCAGGGTAACGGGGCTGAAAAGTAAAAAAATGCATATGGCATCTCTCTACCCAGATAAGTGTATATTGCCTTTGTATTGAAGAATATGATCTGGTCTGGAAATGAGTGTGTGTAGATTAGTGTTAACCTGGGTCTTGTTTTAATGAGATCAAGGCCCTGGGGTGGAACTACACATCATCCTCCTACTTAGCCTTTCTCTGTTTCATAGTCATAGATACAGACTGTACCCACCAAACCTTAACCAGCTATCATGCCAAGGTGGATCACTCTTCACAGTGGTGAGAGAGTAGAGACGGCTCTGTGTGAATTCATCCCCATCTCTGAGAAAACAAGTTGGTGTGCATGCTCTGGTTGACAGTGTTGAGGTCAGCAGCATTTCCTTTCATTAATTAGGGTAGAGTCATAGAAGGGAATTTACCCTTTTTAAACATATATTTTCTCTATGGAAACATCATCTGCTAAAATTGTGCATTGTTATCTGACTGCAAATTAAGATGCTCATTACTTATATCTTTTAGCTTCTTTTCTAAGAATTGGTCAATGTCTTAAATATATCTGAAACCTCCATAAAGCAAGGGTTATTTATTATTAGGTCCATTTTCAGAAAATAGGTCTTGATAAACCCAAGTTCCAGCCAAACTGACCTTCCTGTTTTTCCCTGTGCATAGCGCATGTTTTACTGCCTTCTTGCCCTTGAACATTGCTTCATCTGCCTGGGAAGACCTCTACTATCACCAGCTGTTTAGATCCTCAAGAACCATCTCAAACACCCCTGATTCTGTAAGCAAAAAGCTATTTTCCTTATTCTCTACTACTACTTTATCTCTATTTTTCTTACAGCATTTTTCACTCTCTCTCACATGTGATAGAATAAAAGACATTAAGTTAGTATTGGCAGCTGTTCCCTTCTCCCTGCCCCCTGAAAATCATCCTCTTTTTGGCTGTATGGGTCTTTCCAAATCCAGAAACTTGTATGGAGATTCTTGGTATGCCAGCTCAGTTCCTGGGCTTTTACTGTGCAGAATAGGTGTAATGGGCAGAAAGAGCTGAAAAATTATAAGGAGCAATGCTAATTTAATTAAATTACATTGGAAAGGGGAGCAAGAACTTCTTGCAAGGATAAAACAAGTAATAGAGGATGAGAAAGGACAAAAAGAGGAATAACTTGCAGGGGATACATTCCAGAGTGAGTTTTTCAGTTAGGAAGCAAAATGAGGAGCGATAAGAGGGGTTTCTGGGCAGCTGCAGTATGTAAGAGATAGTGAGTATGAAAGTAAGTAAAAAGATAATTTTAAGTGTTGGGGATTAAAAATTGGCTCCCCCAATTTTTCAAAGGACTACAGTAAATACTTAAATATTCAAACTTTTAAAATTATGTTTAGTTGCTGGACTGCTTCCTAGGATACAATTCTATGCTGAACCACATGGAATCCTCTCTTTTATTTGAGTTATACTTGTCTGATTGTAATTGGTACACATGTTCTAATTCCTCTTTTAATCTGTTAGAAGGCAGGAGCCCTGTCATTCACTTTTGCCTTTTTGGTACCTGTCACAGAGTAGGTGCTCAATAAATATTTGTTTAGTGATTAATAGATACCTGAGACTTGAAATGATATTGGCTGAAAAATATCTCTTTCATTAAAAACAAACAAAACAAAATAAAACTGTAGTTAGGAAGGAATGTGCTCTCATTTTTCTACCACTATGAAATATTTTACCTATAGGGTGAATGAAGGAAGCAGTTTCATGCAATGAGTTCTTGAAAAACATAACCATACATTTATGACACCTGATTATATTCATTCTAGCACTTTGTCATATACTGATGTATATGCTTATGCTTATGTATTGATCAATCTAATTGATTCATCATGAATCTTATATCTTGGAGGTTTGAGAGTCAGAGTTAAACAGACATAAAAGAAAGAGTCAGTTAAGGATGTACCTCCAGCAAGTTTCCTCCATCTCTTTTCTTTGGTAAAAAACAACTTTTAAGTACTTCTGTTTAATGTTTAGAAACTGATAAATGATCACAAAGGGCAGACAAGTAGTCTAGTTTTATCTCTTGAAATTCCTGCTTTAACTTGATCCTCACTTATCATGAACTTAGAATCTCTATTTCACTGTCCTCTGTTGTCCATCCTCAATCAATAGAATTCCATCCTCATCACCAGACAATATTGTACACTATGGAAACTGAAAACAGACAGGATCACAGAACTTTATACAGGCAGGAATTAACCATATCTCATTTGTTGTGAGATACAGATACCTATGAAGAACAGTAAAAATAGGTAATAAAAGAAAAGACGGTAGAGAAAGATAATGTGCATGAGCTGGACAGACCTGGGTCCAAGTCTCAGCTCCACCATTTACTAGCCATGTTTCACTGGACAAGTTCTTTAACCTCTATGAGTATCAATTTTATCATCTTCAATAATATGACCTACCTCATAGGGTTATTGAGGGTTACCACAGTGTTAGCCATATAATAAGGGCTAAAAAATTATAGCTAGTAATAATAGTGGTAGTGTTAGTAAAAGTAGAAATAAGAGATAATGTGTTGAGTGCTTAGTCTATGTCAGCATTGGTGCTAAGTACTTGTCAGCATTCCCTGAGGTAGACACTATTATCTTTGCTCCTCTCCAAGTCTTCTCTCTCTCAGTTAATAGCACCATGATTCACTCAGTTGCTTAAGTCAAAAACATAGGAGTCATCCTTTATTCAACTATTTCTCTCATTTCTCACATCCAGTGCATCAGTATGTCCTGTCAGCTCATCCTTCAACACATATCTAGAATCTATTCACTTCTCCACATCCCAGCTACCACCCCAATCCAAGCTTACCATCGCATATCTCCTCAACTAATATAATTGCTTCCCAACTTGGTCTTCTTGCTTGGCTCCCTACAATCCATTCTTACCAGGGCAGCCAGTGATCTTTTCAAAATGGAAATCTGATCATGTTACTCCACAGCATAAAACAAACAAACAGATAAAATACAACATTCTCCTTTTGCCTCTGATTACTAATAAAAATCAACTTCTTACCCTGGCCCACAATATGCAACAGGATCTGGCCTCTGCCTGCCTCCCCAGCCTCACCCAGTGCCATTTTCCCTCAGCTCACTGTACTTTATCCAGACTGGCCTTCTTTAACTCACTTGAATATAACAATCCTGTTCCTGTTTTCATGACCTTTCACTTGCTGTTCACTCTGACTGGAACACTGTTCCCGTAGATCTTCACAAGGCTGGTTCCTTCCTGTCATGCGAGTCTCAGCTTATAAATCCCTTTCTCTGGGGGGCCCTTCCTGACCACCCAACCAAAAATGGCCTCTCAGTTGCTCCTGTAATATGACCCTTTTTTATTCTCACCACAAGCATTATCCAATGTAGTCTTCTGAGTGTGTTTGTTATTTGTATGTTTCCCCCATTCTAGAAGATTAAGTTTCAGGATAGTGGGAATTTTAATCTGGCTTGTTCAATGCTACATACCAAACACCTAAAGCCAGTGTTCAAAATATCTTAAGTTGAATAAACAAATGAATCTTCATTTTCTAGGTAAGGAAAGTAAGACACAGATCACACAGCTATAATATCGCATCACTCCCTAGGTTAATGTTGGAGTCAGAACCTAGTAGTTCAGAGTTTTCAAACTGTGAGTCAACTAGTTGAATCTGAGTAGGGACTTTTTTGGGAGGGGAGCCCAGACAATTAAAAAATCAGGGAAATTTCACATAAATATTCAGATTTCAGTTTTTTCTTCAAAAAATCAGATCTGGCAATATTGGGCCTATATTTCTATATGGTGACAATAATTTGGTCTGTCAGGTGGCTGCCTGACTTTAACCAGGACATAGCTCATTCATTCATTCAATAATTATTTACTGAGCATCTACTATGTGCCACACACGGTTCTAGGCTCTTAAAAAAACAAAGATCTCCGTCCTTAAGGAGCTTACATTCTAGCATGGGGAGATAGAAAATAAACGATAAATATGATAAATAAGTAAATTGTATATATCACAAAAGGTGATAATTGCTATAGAAAAAAAAAATTAGAGTGAGGTAAGAAGTATCAGGACTATGGAAGATGGGCACTGAGTGGAAGAGAATCTTAAAATTATAAATAAGATAGTCAAGGAAGACCCACTGATAGGGTTAGACTAGAGGAAATTGTACAATTGAAGGAAATGAGGGAGTTAGTCATGTGGATATAAGAGAGGAAAGCATTCCAGACAGAAGGAACAGCCAGTGCAAAGACCCTAAGGCTGGAGTATACCTGTCATGTTTGAGAAACAGCAAGGAGGTCAGAGTGGCTGGAATAAAGTGAGCAAGGGTGAGAAGAATGGGAAAGTGGTAGTAAGTTAGAGAGGTACCAGCGTCTAGATCACGTAGGGCCTTGTGAGCCCTAGTAAGGACTTGGCTTTTATTCCAAATGAAATGGGAAGCCATTGGAAGGTCCTGAGCAGAAAAGAGACATACATGACTTATGTTTTAAAAAGATCACTCCGACTACTATATTAAGATTAGATTGAAGGGAGACATGTGGTAAAGCAGAGAAATCAATTAGGAGTTTATTGCAACAATAGAGATAAGAGATGGTGTCCCGGACCAGAGTGGTAGCAGTGGGATGGAAGCCACAGCCTGTGCAATCCCCAAAATTTGAGAGAGTTAAGACCCTGTGAGATAACCCCTTAACCAATGGGAGATGGGAGCTAAGAGATAAATTCTTCTCCCTTTCTCCTCCTGGATCAACTATCTTGAAATACTGTCCCTCCTCCTTTGCCTCACTTTCCTTTTCCTTCACTCCTGTTTCACTGGGATTACACTCCCTAATATACATTAGCTTTTACTTCAGGGTTTGTTTTCTAGGAACTCATGGTAAGGCAAGAGGAAGATCAGGAGTTCAGTTTGGGACATATTGGTTTTGACACCAAGTGAAGATGCTGAAAAGTCTGTTGGATAAAAGAGCATGTTTTGGGAGATAGATCTGGGCTGGAAGGTATACATTTTAGAGTTATCAATGTACAGATGGTGTATAAAACTATAAGACTGTATAAAGAGATCATGAAAGGAGTGAGTGTGAATAGAGATGAAAAAAAACTAAGGACCAAGCCCTAGGCCCTCTAACATTAAGAGGTCAGGTCTCCCTCTAGAGAGTGTGATTCTCCAGAAGTTAAGTAAAGAGCATATATCAAAAGGAAGGGGGTGATTAACTGTGCCAAATGCATGGATCAAGTAAAAGGAGGAGTGAAAATTGACCTGACCATTGGATTTAGCATTTTTTAGGCCATTGGAGAGTTTGATAAGAGCAATTTTGGTGGAGTAGTGAAGGTAAAATTCTGATTGGAGTGGGTTTAATAGAGAATTGGTGGAGAGGAGCTCAAGATTGTGAGGGCAGACAATAGTTTATTTGAAGTAGTTTTGCTGCAAATGGGAGCAAGGAAATAGGGGAAGTAGCTGGCAGGGAAGTGGAGCCAAGAGGAGGACCTTTTTTTTTTTTTTCCTGAGGAAGATTAGCCCTGAGCTAACATCTCTGTCAGTCTTCCTCTACTTTATATGTGGGTTGCCACCACAGCATGGCTGATGAGTGGTGTAGGTCCACGCCCGAGATCTGAACCTGTGAACCTGGGCTGCCGAAGTGAAATGCACTGAACTTAACCACTACGCCATGGGCCCGCCCCTCGAGAGGACTTGTTAGATGGCATAAATATTGATCTATGTGTATACTGATGGAAACGATCCAGTAGAAATAGAAAATTCCACGATATAGGAAAGAGATGAGAAAATTGCTCAGGTGTTATCCTTGAGTAGGCAAATAGGGATAGAACCTAGTGCACAAGTGAAGTGATTGGCCTTACATAGGAGCAAGGCCAGTCCATCAATGGTAACAGACTTGAAGGCAGAGTATGTAGGTACAAATGCCAATATGTGGGTAGATGTAGTGAAAGTTCTCTCCTAATTGCTTCAATCTTTTCAGTGAAATGGAAAGCAAGGGAAGGAGATGTTACAGGTTTGAGGGGAGCAGACAATGTGAAATAGTTGTGTAGGAGGACAGGAGACTGAATGGCCCAAGAATATATAGTAAGACTATATAGATTAAGATATATAAGATTATATAAGATTAAGGGTCCATTTGAGGTTCATGATGATGAATTTAAAGTGAGAATGGTCAATGTCATTATGTATTTTCCTTCACTCACGTTCAGCTGCAAGGATACAGGTACAAGCATAGATATAGGGTTAGGTTGAAACAGTGTTATTGTTTTCACAAGTGAGTAAGATGAAGGGAGCATGGGTTAAAGGGACTCAAGAGTGTATGTATGGGAGTGATTATAATGATTGAACATGGAATTTAAACTATGCTAGGTGAGAAGAGAGCAAGGGACAGTGAAAACATTGTGGGATCAATGAGCTGGGTGGGGTCAATTAATTATTAGAATTAGAGTATAGAAAGAGTGAGCTAGAGGTGGTAGCAAGAATAGAATACATGAAAATGAAATTACGGTGAGGATTGCTACAGCTTCCAACACTCCAAAATGCTTCAGATCACCTGCCACAATCATTACATTACCTTCTTGGACCCTGAAAAGATTTTGAATTTGCAACTCCTGCAACAAGTTAAAACCTTGATTTGAGCAAAGTAAACATAAGACAGAAAGTCACTGAAGTTTGTATAATGATACAAGGGATGAAACTAATATAGTCATATATGTATATTATAATAATATAATAATATATAATATATATTATTATAAATAATAATATATAATAATAAATTCATATATATGAATACCAGTGTTAACTAGCTCATCAATGATTACTTGAAATCAATTCTTATTTTTTGATTATCAAATATAACCCCTTAATTCTTACAAAGCAGGTAATCCTGCTAACTGACTAAATTGTAAACATCAGCTTCCTTTCAATAAACAAAAACTGAAAGGAGTTGAAATTACATAGGTATTGTACAATAGAATGGTTACAGTTCTGAGTATTACATAGCTAATGTACAACAGTATGGTTATACTTCTAAACATTACAGTACATCTAATTCACTGTTAATGAAATGAAAATAAATTACAATTGACACTACTTTGCTATTTGTTGCCTATAATTTTATAAACAAGTATATTATCAAATTTTGGAGGTTAAAAAAATAATATTTTCAGGTTATATATGTGTTCCTTTGTGCACAATTGCTTCAAAAAATAAGTAAATCATGGACTCCCGCTTATAACCAAAAATAGGTAGGAAAAAAAAAAAACCAATTGCATCATACTTTAGCCTACACAGGCCAGAGAAGGCATTGCTACTGTCTCAAGGCCCTTCTGTACAATCTTGATCTTTTCCGAGGTCAATGAATTCTGTAAGATCCAGGTTCTCATTTTTCCTACAAAAAACTATCTACTCTCCTAGAAACTGCTACCCGGGCAACCAACTTCTTGACACTTAACTTTTCAAGGATCAATAGTTAAGTCAAAATTGAATCATGAGAAATGTTCACTGTTCTTGAAAATCTCTTAGTAACCATGGTGGGGATTAGGGTAGGAGGGTAGAAGGTGATAAAAGCTATTTCTTAGTGTCTTAGGTAGACTATGACAATGACTTTTCTTTCTAAAGGCACAAGTTTTCTTGCAGTACAGCCTACAGCGAATCCCCTGGTACATGTTCAATGAATGTTTGTTGATTGAAATATAAAACTTGTTTAATATACAGTACATAGGCACTTTTAGGTCATGACCATTTAAGGGTCATTAAAATCAGGCAAAATTACTGTACACATATTTTTTTCTTTTTCTTTTTTCTTTTGCAATATTTCAATCATACTCAAAAAGAACAATATAATGAACCCTCATGTACTCATTGTACAGATTTAAAAATTGGCAACATGCTACATTTCTTGTTTCAAATATCTCTACCCTCCCTCAACTCTTCTGGTGATGTTGTTTTGTTAGAGTAATAATCACGCAAATGTGAGGAATAGCAAGGCAAATGTCATGCCTCAGAGCTGGATAAATGCGCTAAGGAACCCTTTAGAAAGAGTTTGTGAAGCATTCAGATTTTAAGAACCTCATTTATTTCAGTGATTACTAAAGGACAAAAATAGTTGGATTATGTTCCCATTTAAACAGGGGGATCCTTGTTCTGTTTATTTTATTGGAGAGGTAAATGGTCATAATGGTTTTGAACTTATAATTGGTTCTCTGCACTTGGCCATTGTTATCCCCAAACACACAGGTTTCTACAGATGTTCAATTATATTTAATCATTCTTTTCAATATCTGTAAATTCAGTTTAGGATTATATGAATACATCTATCTTCATCCACAGCTTAAGTCACCCCTTGTTTCAAGTTATTGAGAAAGTGATATGTGGGATTTTGTCAAATAAGATTACTCTCATCATTTTTATCCTACTAAGTGCCTCCACTGAAAAGATTTGGGTGGGAAGGGGGGAGGCAGTAATTCTTAGACTGGCACTGCCTCTCAAAATATGACTCACTTCTCCACTATTCCTCTATTACTAACCCACTGACATGCTGAGAAATTCAACTAATTGCTCTTGAGACTGGCCAAAGAAAACACAAAAATGAGTAATTGGGTACTGAAAGGTCACAAACAGTAAACTTTTCTTGCTATGATTCAAGTGGGTGGAGAATATTACTAAATATTTCATATCTGCTTTTTTAAACACACTGAAATCAATAGAGTAATTTTAATGAGGTCAACAAAGCATAAAAAATCATCCATAATTACCTTAATGTTGTATCAGATTGAGGATTTAGGTGAATATAGACATCGCCAAATTCAGAGCCTTTTTCACTATAAATATCATCCTGTTGGCAATGGCATAAAATCAGCTATATGGACTGAATTTCTCACTTGCCACATATTTGAAGTCAGTGGCCACTACTAGATCTGAAAAATATGTTTATTATTCATAGTCAAATGCTAGCTACTTCATTTATGTCATTCTGGAAGAGACTTCTCTATCTCTGAGTTGACAAAAGACTGTTGCTTCCTTTAGAACAGTGGTTCCCAAACTTTCCTTACCAAGGCATACATGAGGGATAATATTCAAAATTTTACCCACCTCTATCAGTCCCAATCGCTCCCTAAGACCTGCTGCATGAATAAAAGAGGTCACCAGTTATGCCTGAATCTGAGCCTCTGCTCAGTGGAATACCATCTCTTTCTCTTCTACTGATCTAGATGTGAGTTGAGAACCACTGACTTAGAAGACATCTACAATCAAGACAAACAAGGTCAATCTGATATGTACCTGAAAGAGAGGGCCACCTATAGGAAAGGATTTCAGGGCTATTGGGAAATCCCACCTGTACATGGAATAGACAAGGCTTTGTTTTAAAGCAAATAGGCTGTCAGCTGAGAGAGCCTAGAAGCAACGACACCCCAGTAGCGATGAGTTCACCTAGCACCCAAATCTTGGTTTCTAATACCGTTCTCCATTAAAAGGAATCGAGGCTCTTTGGAAAAACGGCAGATTGGGGCAGAAAATATATAAGATAAGCCTGGAGCATCTTCTAGTGCTGGAATATAAGGATATGCTAAAAAAAAAAAAAAAACCCCACAATGATGAGGTTATGTCAAAGGGACGGATGTATCAATTGAAAGAGCTCCCAATGCACAAAGGTAGAAGAATTTGAGCCAGAAAATAAAGTAGCATTGCATTATAACACAATGTATAATATAAATATCTGAGTCCGTATTGATATAAATAAATGACTTAATACATAAATAAATGGGAGAGAAGAGGCAAACGTCCCATGCAGAAGAATTCCAAATAATTTTATGTAGATACTCCACCCTTAATGAGGTGGAGCATAACTCCCCAATCCTTAAGTATGGGCTATGAATAGCTACCTTCTTCTAAAGAGGATAGCGTGAAAGGCAGAAAAAAAGAGTACGTTTACAGTGGAGGAAGACACATACTACTTCGAGCCAGGTGATCAAGGTCAATATCAACAGTGATAAGGCATACGGATACTTTTTCCCCTTGATATGATGGGATGAGAACAGTATTTTATCTCTGTGGTCTTACTCCCAAAAATACATTACCCCAATATAACCATGAAAAAAAATATCAGATAAATCCCAATTGAAGGACATTCTACAAAATACCTGAAAAGTACTACTCAAACTGTCAAGGTCATCAGAAAAAAGGAAAGTCTGAGAAACCGCCACAGCCAAAAGGATACATGACAACTAAATGTGATGTGGTATCCCAGATGGAATCCTGGAACAGAAAAGGGGCATTAAGGAAAATCTGAGGAAATCTGAATAAAGTATGGACTTTAGTTAATAATAATGTACCATTATTGCTTCATTAATTGTAACAAGTGTACCATAATCATGGAAGATGTTAATAATAGGGGGAAATGAGTGTAGGGCATATAGGAACTTTCTGTACTATCTTTGCAATAATTCTGTAAATCTAAAACTGTTTTAAAATTTAAAAGTTTATTTAAAAGCAAATGGGGGCTTTTACTATAGCACTTTTTGTAAGGACAAAAAAAACTGGAAGCAAAGTATATGCATGTCAACAGGGAAATGATTGACTAAATTGTGGTATCATAGACTCTTAAGCAACACAGAGTATTATATACTTAAAAGGATGAGTGAGCTCTTTATCAATTGACTTGGAAATATTCCCACTATGTATTTTTACTAAGAAAAGAAAATGGAGAGAAATATATAACTCTCCTTTTATTTTGTAAAACAATGAGGAGAAAATTCCCATGTAGATAGGTTTGTATAATTAAAAGAGTAGGGAGAAGGTATGCAAGGATACATATTAGATTATTAACATTGCTCAGAGTAGGGGAATGGGGTTAGAGGAGAGAAGAGAAGAGAGGAGAGGTAGCAGGACCAGGGACATAAGCAGGGCAGGGGAAGTAAGCAATAATTAATTCAATAGTTCATTATAAGTATAGCACCTGCATATAGTGAGCTGATGCTTTGCAAATAAAATTTTAAATTTATGAAGGCAAAAAACAAACAAAAAAGGCAAATGGAGTAGGGGGAGGAAAAGAGATCTCTTTTAGATTGGCAGGACTTAATGAGTGTGGGGGATGCAGAGAGAGAGCAGCAGCGCCCTACAGAATATAGCGTCAGGCACTGAAGCTGAATTACGCTCACTTCTCAATTTTGCCAAGAGCTGTCCAAGTAGGTGAAGATATTAATTATCACTGAGTGTGATCAGCATGATTGCTATTTCTGCCAATATCCTAGGGTTTTTGCCCACCACAAAGAGACTAAACTCGCCATTTGCTTCCCTAAAACTCCTCACCCCACACATACAAAAGTGATTCTCAGAGCATCAAGAAGGTTCTCTATACACCACCTTGTTCTCCTGGCCTTTTGAACAATGAGGCCTCACCAGGGGCTTCCATGTGCTTTTGATGAAGAAGTGACATAACTTTGGCATCAAAGTCCACAGGAGACAAAAATAGGTAGGGTCTGTGTTTCCAAGAAGATAAAATCAAATAATAGAGTACAGGTCCCCGGTGAGCAAGATCAGAGACTCCCAAAATGGCAGAATTGAAAAGTGGTTTAAAGGTCATCTCAGCTATTTACTTCAATATCTAATGCAGTCTCTATCTGAGATTCTAGATCCTAGATCCTAGCACTGGGGTGCGGGGGGAAGAAAGGACATATTGTGAAATCCCTAAGGAGAAAACAGACTGCTTTTCACTGTAAAATTCATGCAAGCAGGAATTGTATCTGTGATACTTTCCCAGTATAGATCCTAGGAACTCAGGCTGACGATGTGTTTACAGTGTCCCATGTTGAGTATTCACATACAGTGGACTCAAACTCACATTACAAATTCTATGAAGAATTTCACCAGTAGCTCAGTTGCTAAGAGATTTCCCAGCAGCGTTTGAAGCTATTTTCCATCAACAAGAAAGGAGAGACCTTGGCCTAAATGATACTTCAGGTCATTTTCACAGCTACATATCAAGATCATTGAGCCAACTGGCTCTATGCAAAAACAATTGTTAATATAAGACCCTGGGGCAGGGGTGGAGTTGGAGAATAAATGAATCACAAAATTTTCTAAATTAAATGAGCATATACAGCAAATGGGAATCCCATTTTATGAAAATCTGATAAGAATTTGCTATGTAGTTACAATAAATAATTAGAATTGAATTTACTGAAGCTCCACATGCCCTGCAACTTTTCAAGAACATAGCCACTGTGTAACATGAGGTACACATGCACACACTCCAGTCCCAATCAAAAGACTACCAGCTGTGGTATTGAGCAATATTTTCACACAGCACTCACCTTAAAACACAAGTGTAGAATCCACTGTCTTGTGCCTCAGCTGAGTGAAACCATATGGAATCTTCCTCTTTGCTCATCCTGACCTCTGAAAAGATGATGGGCTCTTCCAAATCACCTTTGTTTTTGTACCACATAAGCCTGAGTCCAGTGCTCTGGGCCATGCTATAGTTGGTGCGAATATAACTGTAGAAAAGGGCACACTTCACTCGGACTGGTTCGCCTGCCAAAGCCATGTATGTCTTGAGATCCACTGACCAGTCAATGCAGCCATCCACTGAAAGAAAACCAGATTGGGCATGAGATGCAGTGAGCACTGTTGATAATAACGGTAAAAGCAACAATCATTCCCAACATGCACTGAGGACTTACTATGAGCCAGGCACTGCATGAAGTGCTTTACCTAAATTACCTCATTCAGTCTTTTTTTTTTTTTTGAAATTCATTTATTTGTTAATTTTTTTTGTGAGGAAGATCAGCCCTGAGCTAACATCCATGCTAATCCTCCTCTTTTTGCTGAGGAAGACCGGCTCTGAGCTCACATCTATTGCCAATCCTCCTCCTCGTTTTTTTCCCAAAGCCCCAGTAGATAGTTGTATGTCATAATTGCACATCCTTCTAGTTGCCATTCAGTCTTCACAGTGATCCCATGAGATAGACCAGTATCCTCCTTAGACCTGGGCAAGCAGGATCCCTGCTCTAGCCCTGCGCCTTTGGCGTATTCCCAATCTTCTACAGTAACCTTCTGCTTGAGGTTGACTTAATCCTCCCAGGTTCCCCAGCACTCGTGCCTTTGTGGTTGTCCTGGGAACCCACAACTAGGTCTCAATTCCAGCAGAGTGGCCTGGCAAGTGGATCACTCTTGCTAGCCATGTGGCACTTCTGTCACAGGATTTTGTGAGATTGGACTGCTAGAATGACATTGACATGTTGATTTTAGGTGACTCAAATGGTTTATATAGACAGGAGCCCCACAAAACAAATACTTCCACAGGACTCATGTACAGTCTAGGAGCAGCCCTGAGAATGACATGTTTATTATTCTATTTTACAGACAATAAAACTGAGACTCAGAGAAGTTCAGTGACTTTGCCCAAAGTCACACAGCTAATAAGTGGTGGAAAACCAGTCTCTGATTCCAAAGACTGTTCTTAACCTCTACTCTTTACTGCTTTTGCCTATAATTGTGACAGGAACCATTGTGTCATTTACTTGCCTTTGAGAAAGTAAATGCCTGAGTTGGAAGCAGTGGGCACCTAAAGTGATTATTTGCTATTATCTACATGCCAGTGTTCCATGGTATGACCTATTAATAGAATATATTTAATCACAATTCGATTTCTTTTTATACCCTTAGGCTCCCTTGCTGCTCAGCTGATGTGTGCTCATGGGAATATATTATATTAATGTCAGATTTAATCAAATAATATTAGGTGGGTAAATCTACCATTAAAGAAAGACATATACAGTGAATTTCCTCTTTTCCAGAAGGGTTGGAAATGAGACACTGTGGCTAATTTAACATGCTAGTCAAAACAATTAGCATAGATATTCTACCTCCAATTGCTGATTTTCAAAGAATTTAATCAAATTATGCTACATCCCTCTATATTACTTGATTACCCTTTATAAAATAATCCTTTCATAAACTGTATAAACACTGCCATTTTTAAATTATATGTTTCGCATATAATTTTGTAAACTGATCTGCTTCCTTTTTTAGATGTTGAGAACTCAATAACCCGATGTGTTTATCTCTTAACCTCAGTTGACAGGAAGCTTAGAGCTAAATGCAGTACTCAAGTGTAGTAACTATCTTACCCCAGGATTTTGCCTTCTCTATATGAGGGTTTCTTGACCTGGGGTTCAAGGACAAACAGAGGGATGGTGCCTGAATAGACTTCAAGGTTGTTGGCAAAACCTTGTGTCTATTTGGATAGTTATGCTTTTCTGTGGAGATGTTCCACAGCTCTCTATCAGATCTTCAAAGGGGTCTATGGCCCAACAGAGATCAGAACTCTGGGGGTTTTGATCTCTCTTTGTGGCTTCATTTGTCACTGTCCTGCCGCATATGAGTTTTTGTTATAAGCCTCTTCAAATTCTCTTATAGTATGTGAAGTATTCATTAGAAATAAATCAATAATTAAATAAATAGCTCATTCTAAATTTATACTGAAGGGCATTTGAAATTTCTTTGAGGATTCAGAGGGCACTGGATTCATCACTATGAATTTTGATGACAGTTGTGAACTGTTGAAACCAAGAAGGTACAACTGGATTAAACTAAATCTGTACTGATTACTGGCTATCTTTTGGGGGGAATTTTTATTCACTCTGGTATTGGCTGTTTACCTGTCATTTGTCATTCTCATAACTGTCAAGAACAGAGAAGGAAAAATCTGCCTTAGATGAACTTTCTGGGTCATGGTAAATTACTGGTGATACATCTCTGGATTAAATGCAATTTTAATATTTATTTTATCATCTTTAAGTGAATTTTATATTATTCCTTTATATGGATTATCTGTGATACTGTTCCCATACATCAACACAACTGGGCGGTAACAATATAAATGTTTTTTATAAAATATATATTTTCTCATAGGTTTATTTAAAAGTTGATTAATAGAAACAAAGAAAACATGGAGATAAATTAAAAAACAAATGCTTTAATATTCCAGTTTTTATTTTCCCCAACCCTAAGATGCACAGCAAGTGTTTTTTAATCAACAAATTTGTCTTGGCAAAGTATCTTTGAACCTCTATAACTACCTACTTGATAGGAAAAAAAAAAAACTTTTGGAATGTTTTTTTCCATTTGCCCCCTAAATCCCTTTAGTTACCTCCTCTAAAGGTATCTGTTGCATAATCTACACCTGTACAGTGTTAACAGGCTGGTTTGGCCCATTAGTGACAGGACATGGTTGGGGTACTGAAGATAATCAAAATATCTGCTTCCAAGACACAACAATCATGCTCAAAGGCAGTTGAAGACATTTACCCACCATTACAACTAGCTTTGTCATACAGACCTTAAGAGTATACTGAGAATTCATTTCCTTTTAAGTACTATCTCAGCAAAATGTATTTGATTTAATAGATTTATGGTTCTTTTTTTTCTCTTTCCTTGTTTTAGGCAGCAGAGGAAGTATTTAGTTATAAGGTAGTCAATAGGCAGAGAACAGATATGCACCAATGGGGACAACAATTTCCAAATGTTATCCCCCTTATTCTTTATCTTTAGTATTCACAATACAAGGTTCCAATATAAAGTATCTCAAAAGACCTGAGGGAATTTTCCCAAAAATGTAGACAAAGAGTGTGATATCAGAGATCCCTGAAGGCCCACCTGCCACCAAATATTTTCCCACACTGAACTTTCATCAGTGGAAATCCATTGCCAAGAGTTACGGCATTGTAGCCTTATATCTAGAGAGTATTGGACCACTACTTGACTCCAACAAGGTGGTATGATTTATTTTTACTGGATTGCTATTCCTAGGAAAACAAACCAAGAGGGGGGCCAGAGGGGATGGAATAGGATATAGTACACTTATTTTTAGATTTGGGACTAGTGAAGTAACTAGGAAGGACATATTGAGGTAAGAAGCCTGGAAAGTCAGGTGGCAAGACAGCATGAAGGGACCGAAACCTTGAGGTTAAGAGAAAAGCACTGAAAGGTGTGAGAGGGTCACAAAAAGGCAGGAAGAGGAGAAAGGTCACTACAACTCAATTAGCCAAGGGTCATTCCAGGAATCAAAGATGGTGCCATCAGAAGTCACCAATGCAAGTCACGTTTCTGTCATGAGAAGGAGTTTGCAATAACATGCCACACTTTCAGATCCCCTTGCATGTTGACACTCCACACGTATTTGGCAAATAGCTGAATAAATAGATCCATGATGCAGCTTACAAGGGTGCAGGCTATGGTCAGGTTGGGGACATAGTGGAACACGGAGTGCGAGCTTGACCTCATCAGCACAGGCCTCTAATCCACAACGTGATTCAGCCCTGTTCTGTTCACAAGTCTGGTCACACCTGTTTAAGTCGGCCCCCAAAGGGCTGCTGAGAAAAGTGGTTTCTGGACAGATTGGCTTCTCCCACAGGTGGTTTGATAACTGAGTTTCACTGACCAGCCACAAGTGTAAATAGAGGCACAGCAGGAAGAAAAATGCTTTTTCCCAAAAAACAGCAAAATTCTGCAGTTGGATTGAAGCTTGCTACAGAACAAACTCAGAGAAAGTATAAGTGAGTACATGCCTGTCCTCTGCTTCACAATCACTCAGTATGGTTATAAATATTCCTGTCATTCCATTAGAAAATACTGCCTATTTCTAAATTATCCATTCTCTGTTCACTCTTGAGTCTTATGAATAGCAATTCAAGTATTAAAAAGAACAATTGTATTTCTTTAGATTCTCATCTCTACTCCCTTGATTTAGATTTCTGTAAAGCTCACAAAGTTATTACTCTTGGTTTAGTCTTGTTGGCAGAAATGCTTTAATATCTGAACTCTCCAAAACAATTATAATGGAGCAAAGGAAGCCACTTCTTTAAAACCCAGGTCTCTATTTTAATCATTTTCATTCCAATCTGCAAAAGAAGTGTATGCTTAGGGAATCTGACATGAAGATTCAACAAAAGGAATGGCCAAAGCATATAAAGGGACATGCCAGTATCTATGCAATTTATTTTACCAAGAGGAGATTCCTAGGGGTAAAACTAATGCAGTCCCCTGGAAAGTGCCCTGGGTGACCAAAGCAAACCTATTGAGCATCTTTATAGATAACCCTCAGCTTCCTTCACAAAACAACCTGGAGAGCAAATCCTGCCACACCTACCTGCTGTGGAAACAAATCCCTGAGAAAAGTTTATAAATCTTAAAAGAGGATAAGATGTTATTATCAACAATGATTATATTATTTGTTTATAAAGAATATTGCATGCAGTAAAATAAAGACTATAATGGCTATATACATTACAATTTTTATTGGGGGATAGGATACATAGCTATGTATAGAATTGTCAATTCTGGATTTTTGCCCCAAATTGGAAATCCTTTTAGGTAAAATGGCTAATTAGCACACGAAAAAATATGCAAACTCCAGATATCTTGATGACGTTCATTACAACTTAAGTCCTTTGCCTGGGATATACATCCGATACTAGTTTATTATGTGCTTGTGATTAATAAGTGCATTTGATAAACCAGATGTTTAATGTAACTCTGTGAACTATATCCCATTAATTTTTATAGCCAGCTCTCCTTTTTGTGAATCCACAGGGCAATTGTTGGGGGCAATTCACTAAATCACCACTAGAGGGCGGGCTGTCCAAGTTTTTGTGTAGCACTTAGTTTTCCCCACCTAAACTCTAAAACTAAAGATTTGCTATCTGCCAACGACTGGTTGCTGGGGAGGGATCACAGCATACCTCTGAGGATGCACCACTGTGGGTGATAGAGGGAGCCAAAAGTTGAGCATACAGCTGAGATCTTGCTCAAACTGGATAACCAGGTTAGACACACAACAGGTGGATGACCCGGCACAGAAAGGAGCAATAATATCAGCTACTGGCATTCATTGAGCCCTTAGTACATAACAGCTAGGCGCTGTGAGAGGTGCTTTGCATGTATTTTTCTCATTTCATTATCACGTCAACTCTAGGAGGTATGGACTCTTGTCCCTTGTTATTCCCATTTTACTGGAAAGAAAAGAAAAGCTCAGAGTTTAAGTGACTTGCTCAGGGTCACTCAGGTTGTGGTGAGAGAGTTCAGACCCCAATGCAGGTGAGTTGGACTGCAGAGCCTATGCTCTTAATCACTGCGTGTTCTTTATATTGATTCCTATACTCCTTATCCCAGCTCATGAGCCATTAAAATATTAAAATTTGCTTGGCGCTATTCAAATTGTCATATGTATTCCAAAGAGCAAATGTCTGTCCAATAGAGTAGACCTTTCCAGCTAAATGATAAACTACCCCCAAATAGTAACCATTGTGGGAATAGCCATCAAAAAATAATGTATGCCAATTATTTACCTATTAATTACACACAGTATTTACAGAGTAATAAATTATTAATAATTTGTGTACTTGATTTAACCTTAGAAGATCAAAAACTTGGATAAATTGTATCTGATCCACATTGATTTATTTAAAACTAAATATCTAGGGATGATCACCCAATTCCTAACGTCATAATCTAGGAATAGATTTGTGTGCTTATCTTAACTTTTGTACTTATGTATTATTGAATACAATGTTATTCTCCTTATTCTTAATTTAATGTGGAAGTTGAATGTCTTCTGTTTCTCTCTCAGCTCTCCCCCAAACACACAGACAGGTTTCTTTTTATGTATACTCATCTCAAATGGGCAGCCCTCAAGCACAAAGAAGTCAAATTCTCCGAGAAGTGAGTGGCCCGTGCCTCCTTGCCCCCAGCCTGGAAATATGAACAGAGCTCTTTTGTCATTTTTTAAATAAAGTTCTGTTGGTGGAAAAAAATTTGATTTTTTAATTTCATCTGTGCATTAGTATCCACCAATAGAGAGACTATCCCCTACTCTACCTCTTTAAATATAATGAATGATTATTGCTTCAGGTTTTAAGAAGCATTTCTGCATTTTTTATGAATTAGATTATATGCTTTCCTTTCACACTTTACCCCCTACTATTCATCAATGGGAAAGTTCTGCCTAAATGAAGTCCTTCATCTCATTTCAACCTAGTTATTACGCTTAATAATGGGCTGGCAACCATCTTCATTTCCCTGTCATTACAGGATCTGTGCTACGCTTTGTCAAGATCATTCCTTCGATCTTTATCCGACAAATGAGCTTCAATTACGTTCGGGAGGTGAAGTCACATGAGGCATTACAATCAACTCCTCAACTCTTGATTACCTGAGGCCTGATGAGCCTCCTTGGGAATTAGCCACAAGCCAGGAGCTCTTCTCAGGCGCACTGATGTGAATTTGAAAGCTGTGGCAGCAAATGTGCCTGTGGGAGACAGGATATCAGCACCGCCTGCCAACCCCTCTAGCAGGCTTTCTGCTGCTCCCTCAAATCCAGGGTGCTTGGCAGTGAGCTTATCTCCCAGGCCAAATCTGCTCCACCTCCCCTGTTCACAGGCATCCAAGCCAAAAACTTTGGGAGTCATCCCTGAATCCTGCCTTTCCCTTCCCACTGACTTCCCCCTGCTCCTCCCATAAGACATTGAAGCTTGTCATTTCTGAAAAGTTACTCAAATTCCTCCCCTCCTCTCCATCCTCATAGATACGAAAGTCCAGGCCCTTCTCATATTTTGCTTGGGCTACGCAATACCCTTCTAAATGATCTTCCAAACTTGCCATTCCAATCTGTTCTTTAAACTTCTACCAAAGTGATCTTTCTGAACTATATGACTATATCCCTTTACTACTCAAAACCTCCAGTGGCTCCCAGTATGCAAATCCCCAAGCCTAGCTTTCCTGACTCACCGGGGACTGCCTGTCTTGTCTGCCCCCAGCCACAATTCTTCACACATCCTATACTTCAGTCAAGACTCACCATTCCCTGAACATGCCATTCACTTTTCTGCCTTTGCTCTTCTGGTTCCTTCCACTAGAATACCCATTGCCTCTGTGCCTAATGATTGAGATCCAACTCATCCTCCAAGACCCAGATTCAAATGCCACTTCTTCTGTCAAACTGCACTTCATTGCCCCATGTGAATTCTTTCCTCTATGGTACTCTCACCATGTGTCTATCTATACATCTCCTTCAAGTTAGATGGATGGCCCATTTACCTTGCATCCCTAGGACAAGGTCCAGTGCATTGCACATAGTAAATCTTTATGGAATGAAATCATATGGGTTTTTTCCCCAAAACACATTTACTAATAATCAAAAATTGTTTGCATTTGTCAAAGACCTTAAGATTCCTCCTGCTGCTACCCACCAGAGCAGTGATGTGTCCAAACTCTGATAGGAATGTCAGGGGATAGGCCCCAATGCACAAAATGTGAAATGAATGCCACCTTTCCATTAGCTAGTGTCACTAGAAATAGGAATAACAAAATAAACTCTCTGCCACATCCCTGCTCCAGAACTCACAATTCCCTGGTAAGCCAAAATCATCAAGTCTACCACCGAAGCCCTTCCAAATCAGGCCCTACTCTATCAAAAGAGCTGCCTACCACTCTCCAAGAGAAATGCCCTGCTCTTGACCGGCTGACCTCCTCCCTCCCCGTCCTACCCACCGCCTTGTGAGAGAGCAGTAATGGTGTGCACCCTTGCCCACTCGGCTCTTTCCTGTCTCCACCCTCATACAATTTATTCCACCTTGCATGCGTCTCCCAACAAAATTCTAGTCGTGCCCGAGCTTAGTTTACCTAGGTGTCAAGTTAGAAGTGGCATCCTGGTTTTCCCACCATATTGATTGGCACATTAGTCAAGGTCAGAGACTCCTCATATTTTTCTTTTTCTTTTCTTCTTTTCATTTCTCCTCAAGCATCTCCTGGACCAGACACTTAGTAGGTCTTACTGAATACAGGCTTATATATTCTTATCCCACAAAACCTTGCACAGCTAAGTGCTAGGGGAGTGAACTGCTTTGGTTAATTAATTTTCACCGGCTGGAGCTTTACCTTTGGATTGTCAAAAATCTTTTCTAAAACGTCCAAATCCACTTTGCCTTAGTAAGTAGAGAATCGTGATGAGAATGAAATCCTTCTAGACTGACTGAGGATTTGTCAGGACCTCAAGGTCATCACCCTAGACCTCAGTGACAAGGCAGTGTAAGAAAAGGGCATGGCAGCATGAAAAGGGCATAGAGCTAGCTGGAGATCAGAAACCCTGGGTTCTCATTCCACCTCTGCCTCCCTAAGAAGACACATAACTTTGGGAAAGTCAGTTTCTACTCCCCCCACAAATGGAGGCATGAAACTAGACAAGCTCTAACCCTGCACCAATTAAACAGATTATCCTATGGTCGGTGAGATCTTTGGTCAAGAAGATGAGCTGCATATGTGCTAAATTGGAAACTCTCCCCCTGGCAATCTTCTTTTTGATTTTTTTTCTTAATTTCAAAGTTATGGAGAACTCTAAAGAATGATATTATAAACTCCCATGATTTCACCATCCAAATTTAATAATGTTAACTTTTTCCAATTTGCTTGCAGTAGCTTTGTTTTATTAAAGAAATAAAGCATTGCAGATATAGCTAATGTCCCCTTTAACCATCATACACTGTTTCATCCTTACCTCAAATCCCTGCCTAGAGGTAACCATTATTCCTTCCAACTTTTAGACTCTTACTTACATAGGTAGGTACCTCGAGGAAAAATTATTGTAGTGAATAAAAGTTGATCTCACAATGAGGAGTATAGGTGGGAATAAAAGCTGGTTAACTGAGGGCTCTCGTGAGGTGGGTTCCAGTCAACTGAGGTCTCAGAGCGTGTACTCAGAGGCATGCACACACCCCACATACACGCACCCTGCAGCTCTCACACCCAGAGCCCTAGTGCCGCCAAACCTCAGAGTCCACACGGGCTTTCTGCCCGAAGTGAGTTGTTTCCATGCCATGTGCTGCTACACAGATTTCAGGATGAGACCTCTGGTACTATCGGAGTTCTGCTCTGTGATGGGGTGAGTTCTGATTCATGGCAGAGACAGAAGTGTTACTCATCAAGTAGCCAAGCTCTAAAAGCTACAAGCACGGGGCAGGGCCCACATCTTCTACTTTACACTTGGCTGCCCCTATTTCAAATCAAATTCTGGGTCAACTAGAATATATAAACTCCAAAGTAAGTGCTGGTTAGGTCTTAGTCTTCTTTTTTAGATAACATATTTCCCTCTCCATTTGCAAGTTTAGCACACCATTCAGCTACCATAAACCCCTCCTCTTACTGAGCTACCCAAATAATGGAAGCCCTCGCTGGGCTCTGACTGTCAGGGGGCTGTGAGGATTAAATACATCAGTGCGCTTCAAGTGCTTAGAAGGGTGCCCGGCACAGAGACAATGCTCAATAAGTCTTTTCAATGACTACCACTACTTCTATTAACTATATATCTATTTTGTTAATTCTTCTACTGTACTTCTCAAGCCTTTACATATGACAATACATATTATTTCAATAGAAATTATTTGTCTTTTATATCATCTTTATATTAACATTAGGTCATTATATTTTTTTCAAAGTTGAGGCATAGGTATGTCATATTGCCTATAAATTTAGTTTCAGGACAGCAAAGGGCCATTATGAAATATTTTAACATGATATATATGTTTTCATATTAATTGTATATAATAGTATAGAGTAATATGTATGTTACTCTATACTATTATAATATCTATACTTGGTATATGTTATAATAACTATATATTATAATTACTATTATATTATAATTACTACTATATTATATTATAACTATTATAATCTTATTAAAGATGGTTTATCATATTTATACTTTATAAATTATACATACATCTGCTCTACTACAAATTGCATATCATACTTATAATTTATAAATTTGCATATATTTATAAAATGTTTTTATTTTATATTTATGTAATCATGTAATGTATATCCATAATATAAATTGTTATAACTAAAGAAATATATAATTATATTTATAAGTTAACTGTAATAGGTTGAATCATATGAAATTGCTGTTTTTATGTCAAAAAGGTCAAATATTGACAATTTCATATGATTCATCCTAATATGTATCTTATATAAAATTTCAAAAATGTATATAAACGTTTGTTATATAAAGTTGTAACTATCCTAAAAAGGGAGAGTAGAGTCAAACAGGGGTGAGAACTGCTGTTAGTAAATATTTTTATTATTTGTCAACACAAATTGGTCTGTGTTAGGGCCCTTCAGACAGTTCATAAAACCAGCAGAGCTTCTTCTAGCCTCCAGGCCTTTGCAATGGCTATGCCCTATGCCTAGCACACTGTTCCCTCAGATAGCCACATGGTTCACCGGCTGCCAATCTCCTTCACTTATCTGTTCAAATAAGCTGGGAGTGAGGGGAATTGACTGGTTCCAGGACCGATTGGACAAAGGGATGGGTGGCTTGATAATCTCTACTGACTCATATTTTCTCTAGACTCACCTCCCAGACCCTGATCACTTCCCTCCCTTCCTCCATCCTCCAAGCGCATCCGATCCCCATCTACTCACAAGGTGCACGTGGTCCGCACCGTGAAGCCCAGCCTCATTCAGGTGGGTGTGGAGGAAGAGCCGGTAATGGACCGGGGAAGCAGTTTCTCCCCTCTGCGTCAGCTCCGCCCAGTCTCCTCCCCAGCTCCTCTTCTCCTGGACTGACCCCTGTGCCCTGCCCCAGGGCAGCCATGGGGTACCTGGGAGTGCCAGTTGCCTGCGTGGCCTGGAGAAAGAAATGTCTACGCCGCTGGCGCCATCGAGCGCCACTCCTCAGCGACCGCTAGAGGGCAGCACGTTCCAGGGAGAGCATTGAGAGGGGCGCCTTTGGCTGAGGGGACGTCGGCTGGGCCCCGGAAGCCGGTGCCGAGGACCGGGGGTGACTGGGATATGCGGCACAGCGAGGGTAGGTACCTGTTGCACCGACGTGGCCGTGATGGGGGTGCTACAAGGTGCCACCCATTGTGGTGCTGGCCCTGGCCTTCTCCGCCAGGGAAATGGCCACATTCAGAGCACATCCTGGATATAGCCTGCATCTGCGTAGTGTTAGTGCCATAATCATAGTTTCACTACTCAGGATGCTGGTCTCGCCTTCTCCCCTCTGGGAAATGGGTATGGTTCCAGGACATTCCATAATGTTACTATGTGCATTTAGGTTAACGTTAGAGGATTAATATGTGTCACTGTGCACAGGTACTGATTGTCCCCACTGTAAAAGGGGCATAATTATATCCATAATAATATTACTTGCAGTTATGGTAATATTGTAAGCTTTTAATATTAGTTAACCAGGAAGCACCATCAGAAGGCTTGTGTCATGCTTTACCTTTTATTAATTGGGGATAATTACTGTGCATCCATTATTATTGTCTTTACATTATTATTATTTATTATTTATTTCAACTTTGTAGTATCCATTATGATAATTAAGGTCGTAATTAAATGCTATCATTAATCATTATTATCATGAATACCACAATTGTATTAACTATCATTATGCATGCCATAATCATATTAATTACAAGTATTATAGTAAGTGCAATAGTTTTAATAATTTACTAATAAATGTAATTAATAAGAAATTAATTCCATACTGGTAAGAAACCCTGGTGTTAACCTTCTCATCTCATCAGAATCAGGATAACTGAAGCAAAGCATTATACAGTTACTTGCATTATTGTGATATATAAAAAAACTATAGTAACTACTACTCCTGGTAATGCTGGTGTGGTATTTTCCCCTCTGGGAAATGGCATAATTATATCACATGGTTAATGTTATTATTATTATTATTACTAATACTACTACTAATGTTATTTTAGCACCTATCCTAATGATGGATACCAATATAAGAATAATGGTGTTACCTGTTCCTGCCTATGACATGGAGATGATTTTGGAATACGGATAATTTACATGATATTGATATTATAATCATAATTAATACCACTCCTGATAACTTGGCATGCGTCTGTAAAATGGACATAATTATAAGGCATCACTGGTATTATTATTATATGTATTTATGTTAGTACTATAGTTGCAATTAATGCTACTATAAAGAATGAGTGTTTCTTGTAAAATGGGGAGAAATTCACACCTCACAGGGTTTTTGTCAGGTTTAAATGAGGAAGAACCTGGTACATAGTAGTAATGATGATAAGAATAGGAGAGTTTCTTAACTGCTTACGGTATATCAGGCACTGCTTTAAGCGCTTCACATGCACTGACTCATCTAATCTTCACAACAACCTTCTAGGTGAGACAGGTATTACAGATATCCCCAGTTTACATCTAAGCACACTGCGACTCAGAGAAAAACCTCTTGCCCGAGGTCCCAGGTCCCACAGCCGGTTTGAGTCCAGGTTGCATTCTCTTAACCATTACTATTCTCTTGGATATTAATGGGAATAATTGTCACATGTGACTAATATTTTTATCCAAGTTATTATCTTATTATTATGATGTACCAGAGAATAATGAGGGTTTCCTTCTTTTTCGTCATAAAATGGTCACAGGCACAGGCAGTGGCTGGCGTTAGAGGTGCTGATGGTGGGGAGCCAGGCAGGGTGGGGTGACCAGTGTAGGAGTGGGGGGATGAATCTCTCCCTCCTGATGTTGTCAGGAGATTCATTTGAAGTAGCTCAGGCCAAAAGCACCTGGTAGAGCGTTGGTACACAATAAATGCTTCTCAAATATTCGTTAATCCTTCATTATGGCGCTTAGCTTCTTGAAAGCCCAGGTAAAAAGAGTAAGAACATTTTAAAAAGGAAAAATGCAAAGAAAGATACTATTCCTGGTGCTCAGTGAGTGCTGGTTTCTCTCCATCTGTGACACCACCCTCTCCACCTTTATCCACCTGCCCTGCCCTCCCTGCTCAAAGGAAGACATATCATGTCAGCAGCCTGTTGTTTACAGCTGTTTATGCGGCTAGTATTTGACATCACACAGTGGTGCAAGGCTTCCAGCCTGCATGTGTCCAATATATACTTGGATAAGGTCCAGCTCAATTGATATGGCCTGGAACACTGTGGAGGGAATGGAGTGAGTCTCCATTCCCTGGGAGGATGAAGGGATGCATGACAATGGTGTCTGGGTGAATGAGGCACTGAGAGAAGGAACAGGGGAGATTTGTTAATGGGATAAAGGTTTGTCAACCCATCATAGGAAGGAATTGGAGGCAAGAGTTCCTTCTAGGAGTGGTGAGAGGTTGAAGGGGAGACTTAAAAATGAGATTGGTTAGAAGTCTGTTTAAGAAGCAGTTAGAACCCCAGGTATACCACCCCAACACCAGTTCCACATATGGGTAGAAAGCTGGATGAAAGATCTCTAGCGGGTAAAACAGAGAGGGTATGGTTTACCTGGGCATGCCTACCCTGGCCAGGCCACAGTTTCCTGTTACTGATTATTTATCTACCACTGAGCTTAGGCATTTTGCAGAACGTTTGAGAGTGATACAGCCCAGACTGACAGAGTTAGAGCCATTGGGACAAGAACCCCCAGATTGAGAGCCCCTTCTCTCCCAGACCATGGAGGCTTGATCACCCCATTCCCCTTCTGCAAGCCCCCTCGAAAACTAGTTAGATGCCAGAGACGGCATTTTCCTGCTGGCCTCTACTTTGCTTCTGGCTTTGTCTCAAACCACTCCTGAGCATGCCTGCAGTTGCTACCCACCATATCTCTAGGCCATTCACTGTGACTCAGACTTGGGTAAGCCTGGACACCAGATATGTCCCTACCATGTAGGTCTCACCATGCAATTCCAGAGGGGCAAGTAATGCCACTATTTAGATGGCTGGGTGGGGAGGAGGGCTCTTCACACTCTTTTTAGGAGACTTGGAGAAAGGGGAATCTCAAGTCCCAGAACCCTAGGGGCCTTCCTGACCCATTTCTCCCCACTCCGTCCTCCCCTCCAGTCATTGTAGCTCAATTTCTGGGGCCCATCAACATCACTAGATCATAAGTTAAGAGATCACCGTTGCCAGGGTATGCGTATCATCTTCTCCTCACACCCATCTCCCCAACCAAAACATAAGCTCCTGGACCCTGCTTTGTCTGAGGATGAGGGATGGGTCTTTGGAGCCTGATGTTCCTAGTGAAATACTAACTCCCTGCCCCCCAAACCCCATAAACACTCTTGTAGTAGACAGAAGTCCTACAATGACCCCCCCAAAGATGCCCCATCCTCATCCCCAGAACCTGAGAATATGATGAAATATCACTTCCGTGATAATATTATGTCACAGTTGGCCATAAAATACGGAGATTATTCAGGTGGACCTGACCTAATCACATGGTGCTGAAAAGCAGAGAGCTTTCTCCAGCTGCAGAAGAAAGGGAAGTCAGAGAAAGTTGAAGTGTGAGAAGCACAAGACACAGGATGGCTGGCTTTGAAGATGGAGGGGCCCACTTGAGAAAAAATGCAAGCAGCCTCAAGGGACAGAGAGCAGCTCCCAGCTGACAACCAGCAAGGCAACGGGCACCTCAGCCCTCCAGCTGACAAGAACTGGATTCTACCAACACCTTGAGTGAGCATGGAAGGGAAATCTTCCCCAGAGCCTCCAGCCAAGAGCCCAGCCCAGCTGACACTTGATTTTGGCCTTGTGAGACCTTAAGCAGAAAACTCAGGTGAGCCCACCTGGATTTCTGATTTACCAAACAGTGAGCTGATAAACAGGTGTTGTTTTAAGCTGCTTAATTTGTGGTAATCTGTGGTGGCAGAGAGAGAAAACTAATATAACTTCTTAATCCCCACCCCTTTCCTTTTCCCGTCACAGATTATCAGGGCTCTGAGGAGGCTTCACAAATCAATTCCTCTCCTCATCCCTCCAGGAGGAGGACTGGTTTTGTCCATAAGATAATGTTCCCAGCCTCTTGCCCTTGCTGCCTTTACTCCACTCAAATTCTTTGCCCTCAGGCCTTCCACACATGCGATTTGTCCACCAAGTTTCCCCAGCTGTCCTCCCAGGACTGCCAAGCACAGCTGATTCTCTCCTCGCCCCAGGGCACCCTGGTCTTCTGGTGCTGATTGTTGGCGGACCACAGGGGTGTCTTTGTCCACGGACACACTGTGCTGACCCTCTTGGCATGGTCTCTGCCCCTCTCCAGGGTCTTTGAGGGTTGAGGATATGCAATTCTAAAAAATCCAATATGGTGGACTTCTGTTCGAGCTTAGCTGAGACAGAGCCTGCTGGAAAGATGTGACAGTTCTGTGAATGTGCCCTCTCCAGGTGTTCCTGCAGCCTCGGGGGCTGCTTCCTGTGACTTGCAGCTGTCCCTGGTCCCTCTGCCTCTCTTCGGGTCCCTGTTGCTTTTCTCTTTTGAGGATAGGGGAGAAGGACAGGAGGTGGGAGGGCAAGTTCTGTGCCCCTTCCACCCACAGGTGCTGCTTTGCCTCTCTTGCCCAACCTCCTTCTCCAAAGCCAGTGACACGTGGTGGCTGTGAGTGGATATTCCCATGAACCACTCCATTAGCTAAACAATGCCACATACTTCAGCTGTCTAACCCAAGAGGCCTGGGAAATGTGACAAGATCCTCATAGATCCCAGCTGTCAGCTTCACACCTAACTACCAACTCGCCATGACTTGCTCCCTTTCCAAAGATGATCATCTTCCCTAAGATCCTCAGCCTTCCCAAGACCATCAACTCCTGGCTGTTCCAATGTGCTGGTGAGATTCTGTTTATTGAGCTGGTTGCTTAATCACAGGTGTGTTCACTTCAGAAAATTCCTTAAGCTGTACATTTAAAATATGCACACTTTTCTGTACATGTTATTGCCACATCTGAGATGTTATTTTACCCCACTTACAAGCTAATAAGTTAGCCTGTTACTGTTTCATGGATGCCGGTAAAAAAATAAGACTTCTGGGTCAGAAACAAGGGATATTACTACTTGTGGGGCAGCAAGCAGCATGAACATCAGCATATTTGCGTAGCTTCCCCTTGTCCCTCAAGTCCCACAGGAATGACACAGAGCAGTCCAGGTGGCTGTTGTGCATCAGAGTCGAGGAATACTGAGCTTGGGGAACCCACCAATTCGTAGCAAGCAGTAAGAAAGCCCGCTCTTTGTCCTGAGGGAGACATTACCTTATCCCTCAAGGTTGCACGCTGCATACAGAACCCTGAGAAATGGCCCAGGTAAAGAACGGTCAGGGCCTTGCATTCTTGGCACACCCAGTAAGATGTGTAGGAACACAAGAACCTCCCCCAACAGTTACACTTCAATAAAATTTACCAAAAAAAAATATACCCTGACAACAGCCCCCACCATTGACAAATCTTGCCCCTCCTCTCAACTCCTCATTCACTTCTTCCCTCTCTCTTGCGTCCACTACCCACACTCTCGGTGCTATTCCTTTTCCAAACTGCTCTCTCTATCCTCACCCCATCCAGAGCATGAATTCTAAGCCAGAGAAGAGGCTGGATTCAGAGAGATCTGGGATTTGCCTCTGTCACATTGTCTGGAAAGACTTCCTGAAGCATGAATCACCTGCAGTGTTGGTGGTGGCCAGGGAGGGGCATTCCCTGTCCGCCCTGCACCAGCCTCCACCCTTTGGGGTCTGTGTGTTCCAGGCAGACATCAGCAGGTCGGAAGGCCATGTGGGCTGGTGTGGACATTAGAGGGAGTGTGCTCAACAGGGTCTGCCCTGTTCTGACAATTTTAGTTAGCACTGAGCTGAGCAGGCTTGCAGCCTAAACAAGAACAAACGGGGAAATCAGGACCACTGTCCCCAGATATGCTCCATGACATATGATGGAGGTTAGATCACCTTCTTCCACAGACCCCCAAAATACAGCGCAGTGGAAAAAGACTACCCGTCAAAATACAAATTTAGCCTTGTCCTCCATGCTTCAGGGGGATAAGGGGTGAAGGGACAAAGGGAGGATGGGGAACAAGCCTAGCCTGGGGGGAGCCCTATCGCCTCCGCCACCAGCCATGAGCCCTACCTTCTTCCTGACTTCTGCAATCCTGTTCCCTCCATGCCTGTCTATGACCATCGTTAGTGATACGCGTGTCTTCTGCATTCACATCCACAGAATTCGTGCTGCACATCAGATGTGGGTGCTTCCAGAGAACCTTTCCCCAGGAACCTCTTCTCACCGTGGGCCCCAGAGGTCTCTGTCACAGGCTCTGTAGGAACAGTCTGCAGATACCTGCTGGGAGTGTGGTCTGCCTTCAGAGATACCACAGCCCTCGTGGTCACTTGGGGCCAATCTGTTTGAATTCCAAGGTCAAAAGGGTAAATTCCCAGGAGATTTGAATGTCCTTTCTTCAGCACAGGAAGGGCCTGAGAGAGGGCCTTAGACCCCCTCTGATACCTGAAGTTTCTTCTTTAAATCCTCCTGTCTCTTTTATCTCAGCCAGTTGTTGCTGGCTCAACAACTCTTAAAGGAATATGAACTTAACATCTCCAGGGTAAGTCTGCCATGCTCTCCCCCTGCCTGTCACCTTGCGAAATGGAGGACTCCAAGCCCAGGCTCAAGTCTCTGGCTGTGCCTTGTTTAATGCTGTGTGACTTCTGGCCAGTGTCTGGACTTCTCTGAACCCTACTTCAAAAAAAATGATTAAAGGATCAGGTCTTTATCCAAACCCTCACAAAGGCCAGGTCTTATTGGACCCTTCACACTACTCTTTGCCTAATTCCACCAAATTCTCAAATGGAATGAGATACTAGAAAAGTCTAGAAAAGAAATTTCTAGAAAGGCAGTACAGCATAGGGTTAAGGATTTGGGCCCTGGAACTAGGTCCAGTTACCACTCCTGCAATGCTGTAGCTGAGTTTCCTTGGGGAAGTCATTTTAAGGTCTCCGTCCTTCAGTTTCCATATCAACAAAGCAGAAATAATATCTGTGCCTACTTCCTAGGGTCATTATGAGGATTTGATGTTGAATACATTTCAGGCATTTAGAACACACAGTATCTAACATCTAGTAAGCACTTAATAAGTATTAGTTATTGTTAATAGTAGTGATAGTAAATACAATTTGATTTATAACTTTAGCAGTGATAATTCTTATCAGTAACATAACTTATGATATTGGAAATAATGTTTAACATTAGGAATGATAATTTATATTGTTAGAAATAATGTATAATACCGTAGTGATAATTCAATTCACACTGGCAACAATAATTTAACTCGTTATTCTGATAATCACCCCTCGTTTGTAATTTTTTTCCTGTTATCATGACGTTTGCACACTGCTTTCCAAATGACAAATACAAAGATTCAAGACTCTTTCCCTTTGTTATACATCTCTTTGGATGGGTTCATTCTTAGCAAGCTGCATGGAAACTTTTTGTAACAGGGCAGAAGCTTTGGCTACATGTTTTTTATCCTTTATGACATTGACTTCAATATTATGAGGTGGCTGGGAGAGGGGAGCTGAAGTGGACACCTCGTTGGTGCCTGCTGACTTTCCAAGCTGCAGCATACAAAGCCTGTTACTCTTCCTGACTGTGCCTGGGTACCAGCTCAGTTTTTTAGAGGAATAGCAGAACCCACCCCCCCACCCCCCACCACTGCCATCTACCGGGTCTTTTCAGTTTGAGGGGCACTGAAAGGCTTCCCAACCGAAGGGATTTACCTGGGTTTACTTCCTTTGTGTCACCTTTTAGAGTCTTTGGGAAGTTTTACTGAATTAGAATGTCTTGCTCTGTAGGAGGAATGACAAACCTCCTAGCAGAAATGGTAGTATTATATATGAGCATGGATTCCTTTATCTGATTAACTCATTGCTCCCTATCCTCACCCAACACAAACCTATTGAGAAAATGGGACCCTGGATGGATAGTTTTGATTAAGTAGAGATGGGAAAAGGAAAAAGGGAAGGGGTACTTGACCCTTACGTGTTCTCTGGCCCTTAGTAATCATGTCATTCACCAAAGAGTGGCATGAAGTTTAGATGGTATAGTTAAAAGAGTACAACACTTGAGGATATCTGGGTTTAATCCAATTTTATTATCTGTAAAGTGGAGATACTAGCCCTACTTACTGTATAGAGTAGTTGTAAATATCGAGGAAGGGAACCTGAAGGGAGGGATCTTTGGTTAAGTTCTTACCACATGTCAGACATCATGCTAGGTGATTGTGATGGTTAATTTTATGTGTCAACTTGACTGGGCCATGGAGTGCCCAGACATTTGGTCAAACATTATTTTGGGTGTGTCTGTGAGGGTGTTTCTGGATGAGATTAGCATTTGCATCAGTCGACTGAGTCAAGAAAATTGCCCTCTCTCATGTGGGTGGACCTCATCCAATCAGTTGAAGGCCTGAATAGAACAAAAAAGCTGACCTTTCCCTGAGTAAGAGAGAATCTCCTCTTGCCTGACTGCTTTGAGCTGGGACATTGTTTTTTTCTTGCCTTTGGACTCAAACTGAAACGTCAGCTCTTCCTGAGTTGAGCCTGCCGGCAATTGGACTGGAACTTACACCATCGGCTCTCTTGGGTCTCCAGCTTGCTGACTGCTGATCTTGGGACTTGTCAGTCTCCATAATCGCATGAGCCAATTCCTTATAATAAATGTCTTTATATATGTAGGGACAGTCTGGGGATACATAGATAAGTAGATAGATATTCTCTGGAGAACCCTAATACAGTGACTTATGTACATTATCTCATTTAATCCTCACCAAAACCCTAGCAAATAAATATGATTAGTCCCACATTATAAATGAGGACACTGAAGTCCACAGAAGTTAAATTGTACTGTCTAAATTTTTACATATCTTTGTACACATAGAAAATGATAAAATTTTGTTTGCTCATTGGGATAAAATGATAAGGTTTCTAGCAGCTCTAAGTAACTGGCAATCCCAAGCCTCACTGGCCACCTAAGAGCTGAGGGATCAATATGTTGGCACCCCTGTAGCCTATTTGTGGCACACTGGTTAGGAAACTTGGGATTAAATTACTTGGCCATGGTCACATGTTTTTTAGAGGAGGAGAAGAAGAAACATGTTAAGAATTTAGGAATTCGAATTAGACATACCTATGTTTGAATTCAGGATCTGCTATTGCTTGTGGTTATATGACTTTGGGCAATTAGGGTAACCTCTCTGTGCCTCAGTTTCCCCACCTATAAAACACGATTATAATGGTACCTTTTTCCTGGGTCATTAGAGAATGAAATGTAAATTATATAAAGCACGTAGCATAGATCTTGTGCCTAGTAAACAGTCTATACATACTAACACTATCACTACTAACACTAATAATAAAGTGCCAAAACAGTGTCTTTACTCCAAAGTGCATGTTCTTTCACTGCCTTTCCTGAAGATACACTTCCACAGCTTTACAGTTTTGCCATGAAGCTGCCCCACTTCTATTGCAGGCAAGGCTGTTCTGGAAGCTGCTATGTTGGTGTGTGTGTTTGTGTCGAGGGGGTGGGGTAGGGCGGTGCCATGCTCTCTCAGTTATGTCTACAACCGTTCCAAAGCTGTTTTCACAGAATCATGTTTGTTTGTCGTCTCCTATCAAAGTGACTGACCAGTAGACTCATGGAATCAACCAAATCGAGCAGATGCTTTGCCGTCATTAGCGACAGTCCGAAAATGTGATGTTACAGCTGGAGCATGTCCATGAGAAGAGGGTCTGAAGGAGGAAAAATAAAACTGACCGAATACAAGTAATATTTATGTCCTGAAAATTTTGTTTCAGCCCATATAGCTGGCTCACAGAGTTAGGGAGTCATTCCAAAAAGAATGACTCCTTGTCATTCTTCCTAGTCATTCCAAGAATGACTCCTAGGAAGAAGCCCCTTGTTGAGGGGGGGCGGGCAGCAAAATCATTGGTCATAAATGATAAATACTCCCACTTCTTCATCACACAGTGCTGGACCAACCCTTCCCCCACCTCATCTGAATGTCAAAGTTCAAATAGCTATCTCACTGCTTCAGTCCATGATCTGGGACTCATTGATTGTAGGTTCAGACAACAGGTGACAGAAGTTGGAGCACTAAGCCCAGCTTGCCTAGTTATCTGGTTGAAGAAAGGCAAGATCAAATCCCACAGAGTAGTAATGATGTCAAATAGAAATGGACAGAAGTAAGATAATAACTTATAATGAGGCTTGTAACATTTGATGGCATTGTTAAAAATGGTCTTACAGTGAGTTTGGACTAAGTCTTAATTATAAAAGAGCTGCCAATCAAATAGAAGATTCCTCCTCACTCCCCATTAAAAGCGTCATCAAGAAGGCTTCTCTTGTGTAAGTGTACAGTCTCAGATCTAGGTCAGCCTGTCTCAGTCTATGTGAAGCAGAGATGTTCTTCTTACTGTGCTGTCAGTCATCCTGGTTCATGTGCTTTCTGATTAATCTGGAATCTGGCAAATTCTCAAAATCATCTCTCCAAGTGTCTAGAATTGTTGGCACGACTCACGTAAACAGTAATCTTTACTATACATATTAAAGATCCTGTTCTTATTATCTTTAAACTAAATCAGTGTATAGGGTTGTTGCTCTGGTCTCTAATGCATAACCAGTAAAATAAAAGATTATCAGGAACTAAGACCAGATGCCTGCCCCCCTCTAGAGACCAGTCCCTATATAACTGGCCTGTAGTCTTTGTTCTGTAAGATGGTTCTTTTGGACATTACTTCTCCCATCTTCTGATCTACTAGCTTATCACTTAATAAATGCTCTTTCTCTCCTACCACCTTGCATCTTGACTGTTGGCTTGTCTTGCAGCGAGTAGAACTCCCTTTTTTTGGCAGTAACACAATGAATGGGATGGCACACAGATAGCTCCATGATTAAGAAGTCTTGCCACTTTTTTTTTTCTTTTGCGATTTTGCTAGGACTTCACTTTTGGAATACGGGATGGTGTCATTCTTTGATTATTTTCCCAAGGCTTAAAGTGATAGTAAAGACAGAAACTCCTGGCATTTGAAAATGGAGCTAAGCTTGCATACTTTCCCCCAAGTAGCACAGTAGATACCGCATATGCAAAAAGAAAGGGCCAGCTGCAGCCACTAGCCTCTGCCTCTTCCAGGTATATGAGGCTAAATGGAGCTTGGTGGGTTGGGATGTTAATTGCTTTTGGTGGAGGAAGGCATTTCAGCTCTCCATTTCTTTATTTCATTTATTCATTCATTCACTCATTCATTTTTCAATAAGCATTTATTGAACACCTATGTGTCAGGCATTAGAGTAGGCCCTGGGGCTACATTGTCAAGTAATACATGGCCCTTGTCCTCAGGAAGCTTACAGTCTAGTGAGATTATTAAATAAACAGTTATGGTAAAAATGATATTAATAAGTAACACAAAGTGCTTACCATGTGCCAGGCACTATTCTAAGCATTTTACATATATTAACTCATTTAATCCTCACAACAGCCCCTTGAGATAGGTTCTATTATTATTATTTCCTCAATTTATAGACAAGCACTCTGAGGGTTAAATAACCTGCCTAAAGCCACATTGCTGATAAGTGTGAGAGCCAATACTCAAATCCAGGGGAACTGTTCCTGAGGCCATGCTTTTAACCATTGAGCATACTACCTCTTCAATGTGATGCTGCAGAGGAAAGAAGTGTCATGGGAGCTGCTAAACCAGACTAGGAGGTCAAGGAGGGCTTTGCACAGAAGGTGACCCTTAAACTAAGTTTTGAAGAATGAGGAGCCAATAGCTAGATGGATACAGAGGAAAGGACATTCCAAGCAGAGGAAACCACACATGTGAGGTCATGGAGGCCTGAAACAATGTGACATGTTCAGGAAACTACAAGTAGTTCCATATGGCTAGGACATATGGGTAAATGTCAGGAGAAGATTCCAGCGAGGTAAATAAGAGACAGGTCATAAAAGGGCTTTGTACAGCAAGCCAAGAAGTTGTAAAATTATCCTGAAAGCTATTTGGAGCCGTTGAAGGATCTTTAGAATAGTTTTGTACAACAATCCTTCTGGTAGTAGTATTGAGCAAAGACTGGAAGGGGTCAAGACTAGAAGCATAGAGATCGTTTATGAAGTTATTACCATAGTTAGGGTAAAAAAAATTGTGAAAATGAACCAAGGTAGCAGAAAAGGGAATAGTAGAGGGGATGGATATATAAGCAATGCTAAAGAGGTAAAAGATTGGCCTTGGAGAATGAGGGGAAGGGAAGAGGTGATGGCTCCCAGGTTTCTTCTGGATTGACAGTACTACCAAGTTCCCAAGTTTTATGGCACAATGGGTGGCACCCAGTAAATGTTTTATAATAAATGAAGAATATATAAATCTAAGAATGAATAAATGGTCACTGTTAGATACTTAGGGAGTATTAAGTATGATTGCCTGGATGTAGAGGGTGAGGGAAAGGAAGGATTCAAGAATGGTCCAAAGTTTCTGGCTCAGGTAACTTTCTTCCTTTACTGAACATGCAAACATAGGAGAAGGAGCAGTTGGAAACAAGGATAAGAAGTTCAAGTTTAAATACATTAAGTTGGAGGGGCCTATGCGACACCCACATGATGGTGATAGGTGCAAAGAAGAATAAAGCAGGATATAGATGTTATCATAATAGTAGCTAACAGGAAGTGCATACTAAGTTCCAGGCACTGTCCTAAGTGTTTTGTAGTGACATGTTTGCTATTTCCCTAAGTCCTTCAGAGTAGCTATTACTATTAGTATCCTTATTTACAGATAGTGAAATTAAGACACAGAGAGGTTAAATATCCCGTTCAAAGTCACACAGCTTATTAAGTGGTAGAGCCAAGACTTAAACCCACACTGTCCAGTTCCCAAAACTGAGGTTCTAAGCACTGCTATAGTGCCAATCCATAGCAGAGACAGCACATGAATTGAAAATACTTAAGGGAGGACGTGGTTAAGCCAGGAAGACCCTGTAGTATGTTATCCATTGCAATAATCCAGCAGAGCTCTTGTCCTTGTCCTGTTCATTTTGCTTGTTGGAAGATCTCACGGCTGCCATTAGCTGGCGTTTGGTCACCTATCTTTTCCTCATTTCTTTGCACATAGTCTAGAGTTCAGCTGTTATTTTATCCAATAGTCACCTGGGGTGACCAACTTGTGCTAGTTTGTTTGGGACTGAAGTGTTTCCGAGAACATGGACTTTCAATTTTGAAACCAGAACAGTCCTGGGCAAACCAGGACAAATTGGTCACCCCGGACACATTTAACCGTAATCCAAAATGGGAAGCTTTGGGATCAGCTGAGGCCAATTTCAACCTTACCAGCACCTCTCATCCAAAGGATATGAGAGCTCAGTCAGTCACTGCTTCTGAGGCACAGCCTGATTACTGGGCAATCTGGTGTCAGCTCAGGATTAGTGAGTTCCAATATAATACGAGATTTCTGTTTTGTTTTTCAAAAGCATTTGGAATCCTTTTAGCTTATTCTTCCCCACCTTCAGCTATTGACGGGAACACGTGAATGTCCTCAACTTGTTACAAATGTCTGATTCATCAGCTTCCCAAATACCTTGTATAGAGTTTGATACCTTTGGAGGAGTTCTCTTAATGCTCTTCTTTAGAACTCAGGTGGGGCCTGTGGAGTCTTAATCAAATGGCAGGCCTTTAAATAGAGCTCAGTGACGTGATGGACAAGTGCAAGTAGGAAAGGACCTTAGACCAGTCTCTTCCTACCTTGGGCCCGGCCTGACTGTGAGCAGTTTCCCCCTCTCCTGAGCCTGAAATTGCCATCTTCTTAGTAATGGGGTGTGATTTGGACAGACACCCACAAGACCTGGGGATCCAGAAATGATAGGAGCTCCCAGAGTCCAGGGTAGAAAGCACAGAGTGTATTTGTGGTGTATCACACTTGCAAGTGCTGCTAATTCAATGTGAAATATGCATAATATATTAGCAGAGATATATCAAAGTTTCTAGAAAACATAGTTTTCTTCCATACAATACTTGTACGAAAAATAAAATCTTCCAAACTTGCTAGGGAACTCCAGTTAGTGAGGATTAGTTACTATTCTTATTGGCTAGATGGGAAAAGTTGGGAAGGCAATTAGAAGGAACTGAAAGCAAAAGCAAGAGCCTTGCCAGCTAATCCTTATAGCTTTTTTCATTGGGCAAAAAAAGAAGTCCCTAAAAAGCATGTCAGGGCAAAAGGGTGCATTTCATGTGAAAAGCGGGAGGGACTTTTTGAGCAGCCTTTTCTGCAAGGTATTGAGCAGGAGTCGGCAAACTTTTTCTGTAAAGGGCCTGATAATAAATTTTTTCAGCTTTGTAGGCCACACTGTCTGTTAGAAATACTCAACGCTGCCATTTTAATAAGAAAGCAGCCATAGACAGTGTATAAACAATTAAACATGGCTGTGTTCCAATAGAACTTTATAAAAACAGGCAGTGGGCCAGGTTTAGCCCCTTGGCCATAGTTCGCCTACACCTGATCTAGAGGTTAAAGGAACTCCAAGACAATTGCCTAACTCTACCACCATACACAGCATTATGCAGTGTCCACGTTTTCATAAGTATGAGTTTGCATGTATGTAAAAGAACACTCATTAAGTTTCCCTCATTAAGTATTTTTAAAAACATAATACTTCAGTTACATGAAATAATGGATAAAACATATTTGTCAATATCATTTGAAACACAGAAATAATAGTTTAAGGATGTTTGTGTTATTTTCTCTTCAGACAATTGTGGCCACTATATATATATAACATGCCCTGGAATACTTCTGTGCCTGATTTGAGTGCTTTCTAAATTCCAAAGTTGTACCTGGCCACACACACTCTGAATAATATTGTGAAGCAATTGATCTTCATTTCAGCAGCAAAAGACATACCTTCCATTCTACATTTATGAAGCATTTTCCCAGGAATTTGTATCTCTTCCTCACAAGAGTGATGGGTGGTAGACAGAGTAGAGGGTTATTCCAAGTTACATAGGAAACTGAGGCCTAGAGAAGCTATGCAACGTACTCATTTCACACAGTAAGTTAAAACCCTATTCTTGACTCCATAGCCAGTGCTCTTGCCACTGTAGCATAAGACAACTAAATAGTTTATGTTATTATATAACTCTGTACTTATAGTATCATCTAACAACGGTGAATGGACACAGACTAGGTAGAACAACTAGACATTTATTCCTGAACTAAGGATATTTATTCTAATCATAAAACTCAGTTCAAGAAGCTATGCAGAGATAAGCCTGCTGAAGCCTCCCATAACACAGTTTTTAGGATCAGAGCCAGGAAAGCCACATTATAATAAAGGAAAGTACCTCATGCCATCCAGTAACTAAATCCCCTTGGAAAGGGTCCAAAGCGTACCCACCTTATAATGAATTCTAATATATGGCAAATAGTATTTTAGTGAGATTCCAGTGTCAGGTTTTTCTGTTGTGGTTTGCAAGCAATGTGGTCTTAAAAGCTGTCATGAAATGAAGATTTTGACAGATAGGTGATAACAAATGAAAAAGACACAAATTGCCATGTTCCAATGTTAGTATTTAATTTATAATGCAGATTACATTTTCCACTTCCTAACAATTTGCATTTTTCTTATTTAAAATAAAACGATGCAGTATAGACAAACTGAATGAATTTTAGCATGAACCATAATAATTTATGAGCAATTATAGAAGCACATGTACACAGTCTCTGAGTAATTTGTTTTTCTGCTTGCTGTCAAATAATTTTTGCGTCTTGAATCTGCCTGTAATAATTTTGCTATGGCACCATCACCTGGAGCAGTTTATACTGTACAGTTTTTACACCCATTTATCTTATATCTCGTTAGCCAAAATCCAATTTTAAATTCAAGTAAATAGAAAAAATACAGTAATTTGTTGATATACTTTCTAAAACAGGCTAGTGACTTAAGTAGCAAGTTATTTTAACCATGCACCATTCAAAGGGAGTACAGTCTACATATCAGGTAAGATCTAGAAGCTGCAATCCAGATTGGATCATTTCAAACAGTTTCATGTCTTGGGCCAGAAGCACAAATTTTCAATTAGATATCCTGTTGAGTTTTCTTTCTTATATTTGCGTGAATTAAGTGGATAGACTTCTTCAGTTTGAAACCAAAGTGAATGGGAAACCTAGGTGCCTTTTTGGTGATCTCAGATAAATCAAAATAAATCAGTCAATATCAATCAATACCACCCCATCAGTCTCTCCCTCTCTTCTTCTCTCTTAGATTTATGTCATGTTTTAAATTCCAGATGACTAGTTTTGAGAAGGATGAAATGAAAGGCAGATGGACAAACTAGTTTGAATACATATATATATATGTATTCATATATATATATAATATTTGAATATTTGAATATATAATATTTGAATATATATATATATTCAGAAAAACTTTTCAGAACACTTGCACAATTGAAATAGGGAAATCTCCTAAAAGTATTAGGAGCAATTAAAATATATATCATTCTAAATCCATTCTCACATTCTTCTCTGGAGTGGTAGCACTGCCCCTAAATTGTGCAGTCATAGCTGGATGTGGGATAAACACATTTATAAAATTTCATCATATTGTATAGCAAAAATAATGCAGTAGAATGCATCCAGGATGCCAGGACAATTTCCATATCTGCTGGTATTGGGCTGTGGAATGAATACAGGGACCAATGAGTCATTAAAACAACAAGCTCTCTCAGAGTCATCCACAAGAAACCTAGAATTGAATCACACATTTGTAAATGAACTGCAAAGAAAGTTTAACAGTTCTATGGAACCTCAATGCCAACTTTTGTGGCAAAGGAGGAACACAGGTGACAGAAGTTGGTAAAGGCTTTCTTTGGACTCTAAATAATGGCAAATGTTCAAAGCAGCATGGGCTTCAGGTTGGATCACTAGGTCAGGCCCCAACAGATTAAGTTCTGTGAAAGTAAATATTTTCATTACAAACACCACCACCACCAACAACAAAATGTATGTTGGCTGTTTAAACCAGTTCTGTGTAATCATTAACTGAGGAACCTTAGGCAAGCCACTTAACCCATGTAGTCTGTTTCCTCTCATGAAAAATGAGGGGCTTGGGCTACATGAACTTTAAAGTCTCTTCTAATTCAAAGTCTGTGATTTTATGATGAAGGCAAAATAATCCCTGTCCTCAGGTATCGGGTTAAGCCAAATGTCAGAGAGCATGGCAAGGCTTGCAGAAAGCAGAGTAAATAGATACCCCCTACTATTATAGTATTGGCTTTGTGTGAAGCAATGTGTTTCCAGAAGGCCCATTTGGAAATTGATGAGATGCAGAACCTTTTAGCCCATTGCCACCAAGTTAGTGCAGATTAGGTTGTTCCTAAAGGAAAAGAAGGTCCCAGAAGAGATTTGGTACAGGGCAAGCCTAACTATTACTCTATCTCATTCTCCCATTCTCTGCCTCTTCCTTCCTTCCTTCTTTCCATTTTCTTTTTTTTTTTAATTTATTTTGGTACTAGAGGAGGCAGAGAAAGACAGCTAGTAGGAATCTTTAAGAGGAGATGAGGATTTCTAGTTTGCTCGGCTTCTCAGTCTGAAAGGAAATAATGTCAGCACTTGACATTTTCCCCACCTCTGCTCTGGACCTTTATAGTCAGAACTTCCCACTGATCTTCAGGCAGTAGAGAAATGGAAAGATATTCCCTCTTACAAGCAGCCTGGAAAAGCCTGCTCTAACTCTGATCAGCTTTATAATGGGTAAGTAGTTTAATGTCTTTAGAGCTTAGTTTCTTCATCTCCAAAATGGGAATAAAATAATACCCACTTCATAGAGTTGTAGAGAGGTTTAAACAAGATAATGTACGTAAAACACCCAGTATAATTCCTGGTACACAGTAAGTACCGTAAATAGTATAACTCCCTCTCTCGCAACCACCAGTCTGGGGCATTGGGTGCTCTGAAGGGAGAGTCCCTCCAGATAGCCAGTAGATAGCACCATATGGGATTCAGAAGCAAGGTGATGAGGGCAAGTATGGTGGGGAAACACAATGCTGAGAGGAAAAGAGATACTTTAGAAACCCCTTCACATTACAGAGAGGTGAAGTGACTCGCCCCAGTTTGCACAGCTTAGATAACAGAAGAGATGGAACCAGAGCCCATATCATCTGACTCTCATTCTAGAATTATTTTTCCCATTCAAACTACCTCCTGAAAATCTACTTTACTTATTTCATTATATAGCCAAAGGCAGGCAATCACACAGGTTCTTGCAGTCATCCCAGTAAGAGATGAGATGGTTTGACTAGCAAGGTAGCAATGGAGGAGATGATGGAATTTGGAATATATTTTGACGAATTGGGTGATGAATTGGATGTGGGGTGTGGTAGAAATAGAGGAACCAAGAATAACCCTTAGGTTTTTATGACCGAGTGAAAATGAATGGGATTGCCATTTATTGAGAGTAAAGTGACAAGGAGCACATGAGGGAAAGGTGAGAATCGAGAATTCAGCTTTGGATATGTTGAGACTGAGAATGCAGTATTGAGGGCCTTGCCTAGACTCTGAAGATAAAATGTAAAAAACGGCCTAACTTTAGATGAAGCTTTTTGTCAGTTCCCCGTAGTTCTGCTCCCTTTTAAACTACTTGATAGTAGCCCCCAAGGAGTCTATATTCTCACCTCTCAAACAAAACCTGTTTTTCAAGAAGGAAGCTAAGACTCATCCACCCGAAAGATAAGCAGTTAACAACAGCTTGAAGTATATCTTACATTTACAGCAAAATTTATATTTTAACAATAACAACAACCAAAATCTCTCCCATCTGCTGGTTAATTTCTGAAGTGCTACCCGTTAGAGCACTATCTATTTGTTGTTCAATACAAATGATAATTATTTTTTTTCTTTTTTGGTGAGGAAGGTTAGCCCTGAGCTAACATCTGTTGCCAATCGTCCTCTTTTTGCTGTGGAAGATTGGCCCTGGGTTAACATCTGTGCCCATCTTCCTCTATTTTATATGTGGGACACCTGCCACGGCATGGCTTGATAAGCAGTGTGTAGGTCCGCACCCAGGATCCGAACCTGCGAACCCCAGGCAACCAAAGTGGAACACGAGAACTTAATCACTACGCCGCTGGGCTGGCCCTGATACTTACTTTTTGATTCATAGAATATCAGTGATAGAAGATGTATTAGGTACAGTTCAGAGTACCTGTCTGCCTGTCCACACACTTTTCTGGAATACATCTTCTGCTGTCCTTAGCTCCCATTTTGGTTTCATATGAACCAACCTCCCACCCTCAAAGGCCACAACTAATTGGACCATTGTAAACCCTTGACTCAAATGCATTCATTGTATAGGCTGGCCAGTAACTATGACTTATGAGATATGGCCTGAAATGACGAGCTGGGCCAATCATTTTCCCTCTCGAATTTTGTAATTAGAAATTGAGAGGATGAGCCTGATAATTGTGGGAGCTGAGAGAGAAGGTCGTGGAAAACTCAGGGCTAGAACTCGAGTAGGCCATGTGTAAGCTGAAGCTACAAGGAAGCCAGTGATAGAAAGAGAATAATACTGCAGAGAGAGAGAGAGAGAGAGAGAGAGAGAGAATGAGCTTTGTAATTAGCCAGATCCTGAGAGAAAGTAACCTCCAACCTGACAGCTTTTCCTTCCCCATTCCAATTTTAATGAAGTCTGAGTGTGCTGAGGCAGAACCTGTTCTTAGAGCCCTACAAGTCCCTGAAATTTCCATGTTGTATGCTTTAAAAAAGGCCTTTTTTTTTTTACCTTGAGCTAATTTGAAGCCAAAAATAATGCCAAGATAGAAGGTGATCTAGTTTAACACTCTGGTTTTATATATGGGGAAAAAGAAACCCAGGAAAGTCAAGCGTCTTGCCTAAGTTCTCAGAGCACTTGAGGGAAGACCTGGCATTAGAATGCAGAGCTCTAAAATTTTAGCCAAAATAGAAAAGTTCCTGTAACAATTTCCTTTAATGGGAATTACTGTCAAATACATTAAAACTTATCAATATAAATTATATCAATCTTATCAATTTAAGGTAACATTTAAACTTTCACTTGCAGAAATTGGCATCAGTATATGAGGGAAAGGTATTGGGGAAAAGAGTCTCAAGGTCAAATATTTTGTTTATGAAGATATTCCATTCCCTGGTTGCTTTATAATATTAGGATCATAGCAAAGTGTATTTTTCAGGCAATGGCAAATCTCTTCAGAGATGAGTAGCCATATAGTTCACTCGAATAGAAAATATTTTGAAAATGGAAAGAAATCAACCAAATTTAAACAGTTTACAGAATTAAACCAATGAAATCTGTCATTTGTGCAAATATATTCACTTTCTGGAGTGTTGCTAAAGAATGCAAATGGAGTTAAAGCCGCATTAGCTATGAAGCAGAGCCCATACCACAGCCAGGAATGTTAGAATAAAATCAACCAACAATTACCAAGCACCTACTGAAACATAAAATATGTGATCTAAGTCAGTCAACATCACTGAAAAAGGAAAACACTGGAAGAAGAGATACTAAAAGTCTCCATAAGTACCTGAGGTTCAGATGTGGTAATAGAGTTAAACTGTAATCCTCATCAGCATAATTGACAGGGAAATATGCCTATAAGATGACTGATCCAAGCCCCCTGAGAGAAGGAAAGGAAACAACCAAGGAAAATGTTTTAACAACTACTATGAGTCTAGAAGTGGACTAGGTAGCCTAGGAATCTAAGGAACAAGACGTAGTTTCTGTCCTCAGGAGGCTCCTGATCTCTCTTGCTGTAGAGGTAAAGCATCCTCAAATTAAAAGCCTGTTTAGTAGAAGGTGTGCAGTTTATGCTAAGTGCTTTCGAAAAGTGCAGTCATTAGGTCTCCAGGAGTTCAGAGCATGCAAAGTCACTGCCAGCTGGAGTGGGCTTTCACTCAGTCCTGTTTGAGCATCTGTTATGGACAAGGTGTCTTTCTCCCAGTGCTCTTTCAGGACAAGTCTTCTTACGGGAGGAAGCGCTGAAGCTTGAAGGAGGGGAACATTCGGATAGATACTCTCCAGGTCATCTGGACTCCAACCCTCCCACTCCCCCCCCTTCACCCCCCACCTCCGGGAGGCAAACTCAGCCTTTCACAAAACCTTATCAAATTTCCTGCCATAATGCTTCTCACATCTGCATCCATCTCATCAGTTCTGTTCCCACTGCCATCCTATTGAAAGCCTTCATTAACTCACATCTGAACCCTATTACAACCTCCTAACCAGGCCTCCTCTCTCCAGTCTCTCCTCCCACTAATCTACCCAGCACACAGCTGCCAGATTCATCTTCCTGAAATGCCAATTTCATCATGGCTCTATCCATTTTCTACAGGATACATTTTCAGTTCCTTTGCCTGGTATTCAAGGCTCCCTACAATCAGAGCCCAGGCTACATTTCCAATCCATTTTTCCTACAATAACATTGTGGTTCAGCCAGGCCTACTAACTGTCCCCAAAATTTTCTTACATTTCCTTCTCAAGCTTCTGTTCACACAGTTTTCCCAATCTTAAATGCCTCCCTCAGTCTTCTTTATTAATATAAATTCTAAATTCCATTTCCTTCATAAAGTTTCCCTGAGTACCCTGGCCAACAATGAGAGTTTGCTTCCCTGACTTCAAACTATTCTATTGGCACTTATTTTAACTCTAGTTTATTATGGGTGTATTCCTTCTCCCTAACCTCAGCAAACAAGCGATGGAGATATGAAATTGGAAAAGACATCAGGGGGTAAGCACCATGGAAGCCAGGAGACCAGTTAGAAGGTTATTGTAATCTTGCAAGCAAGAGATAATGATGCCTGGAAAATATTCAGGCCCCGGGAATACAAAGGAATTAATGGTGAGATATATTACAAAAGAAGGATCAACAGGACTTGATGATTGAGGAGATACGGGAATCAGAAGGATGAATAACAGATGAGTTTTGAGGCTGAATCATGCAATTAAAATTAAAAAGAGAGTCAAACTGGTTTGGTAAAGAAGGTGATGAGTTTATTCTTAGGCTAATTGAGCTCATGGCAGGGTATAGCAGGTAATTAGAGAGAAAAGAGCTTGTAAAAATGATTAGAGCTGGTGATACAGGTTGGAGAGAAAGCTGCATAGAGGTAGTATCTGGAGCCATGATTATAAATGCATTTATAAGGAGAAAGAATGAATGAAGAAAGAAGAGGGAGCAAGACAAGAGGATCCAGTGGAGGAAACAGGAGCAATAGAAAAAAATAGGAGCATGAAATAAACAAAGAGCTTGAACACAATAAAGGAGAAAACAAAACAAACAAAAAACTCAAAAACCCTGATTCTGATCATTAGGAGATCAATAGTAACCTTTACGTAAGATGCCAGATTTAGGAACCGAAGCCATCAGCATAGGATGCAGGATGCCCTGAGTGGTAAGGAAATGGAGGCAATAGGTGTTTGGCACTGAGATTAAGAGAGGAAAAAAAATGGAACAGAAGCTAAAGGGCACAGAAGGGCAAGCCAATAATTTTGGTGTAATGGGGCTCTCCCGTATCATATGCAGACATTGCTGAGTTATATGGTTTAGTGATTAAGAGTATAGATACTAATGTCAGGCTGGCTGAGTTTGTATCCCTGAGGTCTGCCACTTTGAACTTGTGCAAAATTGGACAATTTATTTAACCCCCTGTGATTCACTTTCCGCATATATAAATTGGGGATAATGAAAATAATATCTACCTGATTGAGTTGTTGTCAGAATTAAGTTAATATAGGTCACGTGATTGGAATATAAAATGTGTTCAATAAATGTTAACTATATTATGATAGTGTTTATCATTAGTACATGATCCAGTTCATATTTTGGCCCTTTACAGACACCTGCACATTTTCCCAGTAGGACTCTAAGTTGGAATAATTATTCAAAATCAACCCTAGTGTTAATGCATGTTGAAAAAGAACTAATATACAGATGGCAAGTTGTCTCAGAGTTCAGCTGAGCTAAATAAAATAATTAACTGATTAAATTATATTTGTGATGTTCAGAAATCGACACATTTTCTGTCTAGACATTTAAATGCCCTCAAATAGGGCCCATGTAAGCTACCTATGAATAGTCAGGTTTTTACATACAATCTCCAACATGTTTGTTTAAATGAATTACAGGGCACATAAAATGCCTCATTTAATTTGATTAGAGAATTTAGTAAACAACAAATGAAGTAGTTGTTGCTATGCTGTAGCTCCTTAGAATAATGCTGTATCTAATAATAAAAATGTTCTTATTATTTTTATAGGCCATAGAGCACATTCAGTGAACTATGAATAGATTGATAGTCAACCAGCTGAAAATTCTATCTTTTACAAGATTAATTGTATGCACTCATAGTCAGCAGTACATACCTGAAAAAATAATTTTTCTAGGAGTCAAAATTTGTCATGTAATCATAGAGTCTATTTTCTATGTTGAAATAGCATAGGCTCTGAGTACTATCCCAATTTTATTATCTATGCTTATCATCTTACTCCCACCCCCAATAGTCAGTAAAATAGAGGAAGTGGAGTTCTCTTTCTAGTTGGATTCTCTCCTGTCTACTATAATAAATCTGCAGACCTTAAAAAACTTCTACATTGTCAATGTGCCCATAGAATGGACACCATTTTGGTTATTGTGATCTCAATCTCTCTTTCCCCATCCCCTAATTTTTCTACTAGCATGAAATCTTGATTAGCCAGATTACAATTATAATAATTTAGAGAACTCTCAATTTATGATTTGAATACCCTACTTAGAAAAGCAAGTGGCAAGTCAAATGGAGAGAAAAGGAAGTGGCAATTCACATGGAGACAAAAATAATAGCACATAGCAGTAATTTCATTAAAAATACTTCCATGGAATAAATGAAGAATTCAATGCATTTCAGCTCAATCTCCTAAACCATCTCCATCTCCATCTATCACTATGGACATTGTCCACTGATGGTCAAAGTAGTAGTCCAGAGACACTGGGCACCATGGTTGCACAATAAAGTTGCTTAAGGACACTATAAGAGTTCCCATCATTATAGAAAGGTTTTTTTTCAATTTGATCAACTTTTTATTAAGACAGGATAGAGGATGCAATTTAGGAAGATTTCCTAACAAGTTGAAATTTAAAGCAAACCGAAAGAGTGAGACAATTAAAACAATCTCTTTAGAAATATAGTTGCTATATAAATTTTCCTCTAAAACTACAGTGATTTTCTCTGTTTCTCCACAAATGCAAAACATTCCCATCACTTGATTCTTTTGCCATATCTTCACTTTTCAAGACAGATCAAGGAAATAGTAGGGTGAATGGTTTAAGTTCTGTTTGTCACCTTTGGTGATTTACTTCAACTTTTGGTTGCTATATTAGTAATACAAGTGTTGTTTCTAAGTGCATAACCAAAAGGGTAATTTATTAAAACCCATCACAGATTTAGTGCCAAAGCCTAAGCACTTATAGACGAACCAACCAACAAGAGAAGGGCTTATTAACTTCCATGAAAGACAAACCACTTAGTTTTTTCCCTTAAGGCTGAGGCAGCGTGAGAACTGGCAGCCCAGTTCAGTCTAAGACAGACAGCAGATCTGCTTTCTACTGAGGCAGCTGTTCATTTACTCAAAGGAATGAAGATGTTTAACAAGATCAGGAAGTAAAGAAACGTCAAAAAGAATGCACTATGTAGACAAAAAAAGACACCTGGGGGCCCCTTAAACAAGCAGTTTCTAGCTCCAGTGAAATATTTGAACAGATGGGTTTTTAACCCTCAATGGGCCTAGTCGAAGCAGATCAAGCTGGGACCCAGCTTGTACCTCAGGACCCTGGACGTAGAGGTTGCTCCACTTTGCTATCACTCTGCCACACTGGCAGACAAGAGTTAAACGTTGAACTCTGACCCAGTTACCAAAAAGAGTAACTAAAAATCAAGTCCTGATACCACAGTGTGCCTTTTGATAACAGTATTTGGATGCTTTGGTGCTCAGTTAATTAAGTAGCATTTGGTTTAACTGTGTTTTGATGTGATTTGCCTGCTTGCCTGGTGATTCTATATATTGATGTTGAACCTATCTGATACCTGAGTGTCTTCATTTCATATATTTAACTGTGAATAAGTAAAGGGAAATAGTACAAAAGCCTAGATTTTGAAAGGAACATGTATTAACTGACGAAAATTTACATTCTTGTAAAGCTAGGGTCCCCCTTCATCTCATCCAGATATCACAGGATCTCCTTTCTGTGAAGAACAATGCGTTATTCTCATTATTCATTAAAATTGAAACTGATTTTTTAAAATAACTACTTAAAAAGCATATTTGTATTGTAATTTACAATTTGCATAGTGCTTTCATATACATGTCCTCATTTGATCTCCACAACATTATGAGATAGGTATTATTGTTATTCACCCCCATTTTACAGATGAGGAAACTATGGCACAGAATAGTGAAGCAACATACTCATGGTCATATACCTAGTAAGTGGCAGAGCTAGGACTTGAACCAGAAGTTAAGCTCACTGCTCTTTCTCCCCTATTCCTGCTACCTTTTACAGATTTTGCAGATCTTTCACTTAAGGGCTTTCATTACATTCCTTTTTTCTGGCCCTCAGGTCGCTCAAGTGAAATTTCGGTCTACGGGGATCATGCAGATAGATATACCTTAAATACGTGTTTGGCATTTAAAGAAAAGATTCCACAGATTCTCCCCATAAAAAAAATCAAAGATAAGGGCTTCAAACTAAAAGAGCAGTGTGGTTTGTTGTCTTTAAAAGTCTCAGTCTCTGAGAAGTTGGCTTCTGCTGCTGTCATCTTCTCATCTCTCATGAATGCATTGTTTTGATTTTTTTTTTCCTGCTTCACAGACAGAGCCAAAGAACATGTATATCCAGTGACCTATGAGAATTTCCTTGCTAATCAAGGAAACTTTCTTTAAAGAATGTCTTAGATTCAGGGAGAAACTTGAACCCATTAGTGGATGTAGAATGGCAACTCAAAACTCTCTTTAAGGGGAAACTATAAATCGCAATCTTCTCCACCCTCACACCTGCCTCCAAGAGATTGCGCCTCTACTGCCTTTGCATCAAAACAGGTTTCCTACATTCCAATAAAATGTTAAGTAAATTTAAGAAGAAAGGATAGGTTTATGAAATCTATCAGATGACACGTTCATAGCATACAATTTATAGAATCCAAATAATACATTTTCAAATAAATTCCGTTGTATACTGTCAACTCACTGAGGCTGTTCAGGTATACAATAAAAGTTAGGACATTACATTTGCCATCAGAATTGTAATCTGTACAGATTCCTGAAAATACAGAATATGTGTTACAGCCTGTAGGTCTGTTTGCTAATTAGCTTTGTCTATACATGGAGAAAAAAAATAGTTTCCTGGAAGAAGGATGTTTCACCACTTTGTAATAGGGTGGTTAGTAATGCAAATGTTAATTTATCATTGACTTGTGATAAGCACAAAAAATAAAACAATTACCTCATTACATGGGGCTTGTAAACACAAAAATACCTTGCTTTAATTATTTTGAAGGCAAGTAAAAGACAACTTTTTTTAATAATTACCTTTGTTTACTGATTTTAAGGGTGGGAGTGGCAATGCCTTCCTCTTCTCACTCTCATAAAGGAACATAGTAGATATTTGTATTTCTATGGAAGTCTGGAGCCTTAATATTAAAACTGAATTAGCATTTCTGCTCCTAGGTATATACCCAAGAAAAATAAAAACATATGTGCACACAAAAACTTGAACGTGGATGTTCATAGCAGCATTATTCATAATAGCCAAAAAGTGGAAACAACCCAAATGTCCATAAACGGACAAATGGAAAAATAAAATGTGATATATCCATACAATGGAATGTTATCAACCATAATAAGGAATTAAGTTCTGATACATGCTACAACATGGATGACCTTTGAAAATATTGTGCTAAGTGAAACAAGGCACAAAAGTTTCCACATACATGATTCCATTTATAAGAAATGTCCAGAATAAGCACAGAGACAGAAAGTAGATTAGTGGGTCCCAGGGCCTGATTCGGGGGGTGGGTAGGGAATGATTGTTAATAGGTCTTGGGATTTTTTGGGAGGTGGTGAAAATATTCTAAAACTGATTGTGGTAATAGTTGCACAGCTCTGTAAAGACACTAAACACTATTGAATTGTACACTTTAAATGGCTGAATTGTATGGTATGTGAATTATATATCAATAAAGCTGTTATATTAAAAATAATAAGTAAATTAGAAGCCAGGAAGGGTAGCTTCTAATACAAATGTAAGACTTATATTAGCCAAATAAGCAAATATGGAAAACTTTACACTGCTCAGATAAAAGGAATGGGTGGGCTGAGAATCTTCTCCCATCCTTTCATAGACCAGGGCTTATGATACTTTCCCAGACTTAGTAGAGCAGGAACATGAAGGAGCGGCCCTGTGAAGGCCTAGAGTGCAAATTCAGAACAAGAAGAATATGGCATAAGATCAATACGAGAGGGAACAGAACCCCCTTGGACCAGCCCAGACTAAAGGCAGAGCAGGATATATCTAGTTTGCAGGAAGGGGAAGAACAGGATTAATATCACACACAGCCCAGAGTGAATTTCTTAGAAGTGAGAGGTACTATAGTCTCAGTAGCAAAGGAGATGACTGTGACATCCGTGCAGGCTGGATCACTGTGGTAGACCTGGGCCCCCAAATGAAATGACCAGACTTCCACAGGGACAAACAGGGGGACATCCTATACCTTTCAAAGACTGAGAAGCAGATTAAAAGGAAGCAAGCATGCTGGGAGTACCTGGTGAATCTGTTTAGTTACTTTGAAATCTGAGTCGGTAGGGCCATCTCAGCAGCTGAGTGATTTTGAATCTAATGCTATCCTTCTTCACAAATAAATTCTACTATGATGGTTCCTCACCAACCTGCCTTCTTCTGTGTTCTGAACTACTGCAGGAGAATTCTGGTTTTAGGGAACAAAGGAAACAGGGAGAGGCTGAAGTAGGAAAGCGCAGGGCCCTGGCTTTGACTGGAAGTGGTCTGAGTAGTTTCTTGACATGTGCAAAATAGATAATAACGCAGCTCATCAGTTTAATACTTTAGGGTTCAAAAAGCAACTTCATATGCACTATCTCAGTTTAATATTCAAAATAGTGACCACTATTAAAAGGACTTAAAAGATCTTCTGACTTCAGGAGGCTGATTTGCTGTTAAAAGAGCAGAAATTAGGTTTCACTTGACCAAGGGTTTGCTGATCGTTATTCTTCAAAATAAGAATTGGGTATAAGAAACGTTTACTGAACACCCCTTCTCAGCCAGGCCTTTTATCAGGTGTTGGGGATACAGAGCAGAATAAAACAGGGCCCTTGCTTTTAGAGAAGCTCCCAGCCTTACTCTATGGTAAGTGTTATGATGGGGAGTATAGGGTGCTTTGGGAGCAAGGAAAGCTTCCTGCCTAGCTTGGACTGGTGGAAAGGGTGTGTGGATGTAGTCAGTGAAGGAATTCCTGAGCCAAGTCTTGAGAGATGTATAGAAATATTCATTCATTCAATCATTCAACCAATACAATTTTAGCAGCTACTATGTACTGGGCTCTATGGTAGGTGCTGGTCATGGGTAGTTGGTTAAAGAATGAGAAAAAGAATGTTCCTGGCATAGAAAAGACTGTGAACAAAGACAAGGAGGCATCAAACCACATGGGCTGCATGGATAAAGTAGGAACAATTCTGCGTAAGTAGAAAGCAAAGCAAGGAAATGCTGTGTGATAGTGAGAGAGAGAACGTATGTGCTAGGGCCAAGTCCTAAAGGATCTTAACTATGATAAGGAGCCAAAATTTCATGCTGTTTGTAATGGGGAGCCACTGAAGGTCTAAGTAGAATATGTGAGTTTTAAAGAAAACCACTCTGGCTGCAAAGCAGACAATGCATTTCAGGGACAGACACTTGGGAAGCTACTGAAAAAAAACTTGCATAAGGACAGTGGCATGAGGAGATAGATTTAGCCCTTCTTGGGAAGACCCCACGCACTGGCCCTTTCCTTCCTCCTTGACACTGAACTTATCTATCTTAAGCCCCACCTCTTGGAGGCTGAATGATAATGAGGCTAACCTCTAACAACCTAATTAATATAGAGGAGTTAATAGCTGACACCGGTTTAATGTGCAGACCTCCCAAGATTTGCATCTTAGGTAACAGTGGGAACTCTCTGTGATTCAAAAGAGTGGAAAGAAAGAACAAAATGTCTTAGCCCAGAATCTCCCAATATTGATGGTAAGTCTGCTCATTTACCTATCATAGGTAGATGGAAGGAAGAATATAGAAAAATGAAAAATAATCTAAGGAAATAAAGTGTTGCTAATGATGAGGCATTGGTGTAAGTGGTTGCTTCCACCAGGGGGAGAAGGAAAAGAAGCCATTTGCACAGGAAACGTTGGCAGGAGCAAATAGGGGAGGCAAAGAAACAGAGGGCAGACAATAGACTCACACAATGTCCACATCCATCTGTTGAAAGGAAACTCTGGCTGTAATCTTTTGAGTCTAGCAGGTATACCAAGAGAACTAAGTATTTAATGTTCTGAATAAAAGGATCTCTATGTGAGGAAATAGAGAAGTCCCACGTACTGGAAATGTCTTCTGAAAGTCACAAATGTAAACAACCCTCCCTGAAGCTGCAGACGGACTGTTTCCCCACCTCCTCCTCTTCTCCCTCCCCTAATACATGTGCCTAATGAAGGAGAAAGCACAGCATCCAGGAAGGGCCTTTCCAGCAAGGAGTGGAAGATGAAATGAGCCCAGGTGAATGAAGTGGAGGTTACTGGAAAAATGAACAGGACAAAACATTATTCCTGTTTAAGTGATAAGGAAAAAATGAGACACCTGGGAAATAAAAAAAAGTGTAGTAAGATCAAATAGTAGATAATAAAGGTAGATATATGGGTACTTTACTGCAAAGTCCCCTTCAAAGGTGCAATTCGTCTTAGCAAAAGTCTTATGTGCATATAGGACTATTGGGATACAGATGAAGACTAAGGAGAATATCTGAATGTCAAAATCCTTCATTAATCAGCTAAACTCTTTTATTTTTTTTCGAGGTTGAGGGGAAAGAACACATCTGAGAGAAAAAGAAAGCAACTTCAGGAAAAAGAGAATTTGTTCTTCCTCTTATGAGCTCAATGATGAAAGCATCATTTCTCTTATTTTGTGTGATGTGCTGTGTGGTAAAACAAAGAACCGGTATTTGAGCTTGCATTTGACAGTGTAATAAATGCAATTATAATTATTTGCATATTAAAGGCATTATTATTACTTCGTGGCAAATATTTCCAACAAGATGGAATTGAAAAGAATCCCTCCTCCCAAGCAGGCTACACATGGTTTTGTAGGATTTGACATAATCTGAAACCATGCTGTGTCAAACTGTCAATTGCAGGAATTCTCCAAAGCTACCACAGATCTTGTTCTAATCTCTTTTAAGACTCATTTGATGCCACATAATTGAAAATAACCATTGGTTGTGATGTGTTAATTTTATGCAAGGAAAATAATAGGGTACTGATGTTATACTTTCAGCCAACTACTTTTGGGGGAAAACTGTACTAAATCTTTAGTCTCTATGACAGCTTGCCTTAGGCTACGTAATGCTTTATATGTCATTTTGGGGCCCTATTTAAAATCAAATATCCTGAAATACGGCATCCAAAATGGTGAGATCTGAGGTTTCCTTTCTCTGGGACATAGTAGCCTGCCTTAGGTACTACACATAAAAAATTGTAACCTAATTTATCTTGAGTTACAAATTTAAGATGGGAAAAGAATCTCTCTCTCTCTCTGTAACCTATGACAGCGCCGTTTATTTCTATTGACATTCCTTATGTGACCTGTTAAGATAAACCTCACTCGAAGGCTTGCAACAGCCAAAGCTTTCTACACTAATGTTCACCTATGGATTTCAAATACCCCTTCCTGTCTATCTAGGGTATGTCAATAGAGTTACATATAGTCTGTAGCTTAAAAATCTAAATGAAAGATGTAGCTTAGACCGAACCCTGGAAAACAAAGTGAAAACTTAATGAGATATAAATTAGTTATAGCTAAAGCTTTCCCTTAAAGAAAACATTATTGATTTTAAAGAACTTACTAATGAAAAAGAATGGCATTTATTTAGGCTTTGCCATAGACACATCACAGATTCATTTATAAGAATAAATGAGGACGTGGATCCCAGGGAAGGGGCTTTGTATTCTGGCCAGGTCACTCCCCTGCATCCTCTTTTTGGGCCAATTACATTGGAGGATTTTCTAGTTACTGTTTGGGCCCCATGATTTCTGATGCCCATCTACACACTCACATCCACTTCTCACACCCCTAATATTAATTTACTCCACAATTAGCTTTCCTTAAATGTTTTCCTCTCCTGAATGTAATTTCACATTACAACCCTGCATTAGCATTTGCTATTGAACATCTGAAATTGCTCCTTTAATCCTTCAAAGCTTCCACTTAAGCTTAAAACCTCTTCCATAAAGCCTTCTTAGGGTGTTAGCATTTGCATATTCACTTGCACTTTGGGATAGGCTACTCCATAAGTATTGTATCAATGGGGTTTGCATTTGGCTTTGGGTAGTAACAGAAAACCCAAAGTCAGTGGCTGAAACAAATGGGTGAGGTTTTTTTCCCTCTCATATAATGAAAAGGCCAGAGGTAAGCATCTCAGGGCTGATACAGCTCATGTAGAATGTCATCAACATTCCAAGTTCATCATATCCTTATACTTTATCCTTCGCATTTGATTTTCATCCGTGTGCGTGTCACTTCATGGTCCCAGGATGGCTGCTCCACCTCCAGCCTAATAATGTCTGCATTCTAGTCAAGAAAGGAAGGAAAGCAGGAAGAGGTAGTGCCTAATCCCAGCATACGTGCCATTCAGCAGAATTTTATCACACAACCACCATAGTTGCAAATGAATCTGAGAAGGCAGGTTGCTGCCAACAACAAAATTGGGGTTCTGGTAGAAAGGTAAAAAGTAGAATGACTACTGAGATTTCAGTAGCATTTTCTGCTACAGTGTTCTTCAGTCTTGTTAAATGTGACCACAATCTATTCCCTAATTAAACTATATAACTCTTTGATGTCAGAGGTCATTAATTAATTTTATTTCTTTTCTACCCCCCTCCTCCATACTTGAACCATTCCATGTCTGATGGTAATTGAATAAACCAAGTAGGCACCTCTACCGTATATCCTATTCTACCACTTAGCTAGATAACATTTGCCTGTGTGAATATGAGTTTAGTCCATAAAAAGAAAGAGCAAGCAACATGTATCATTTTTAAACAGCTGGAGTCACATTAGATGGTGCTTTGGCTCCTTTTTTTTCTACCAAATAAATTCCAACCACTTACTTGGCATTTAAGACCCTCTCCAACCTAGTGTCTCTCTACCAACCTCTCCAGCTTTATGTCCCACTACTCCCTTCCTCAAACTGAACTATACCCTGTTCTCCACTCAATCTGTGTATGACTTATTTAGTGTAATATGCTCAACTGAACAACAAAGAAACAAACAAGCAATGACAACAACAAAATCTTAGCACTTGAATTTGTCCTTTTGCCTACAGTGTTCTCTTACCAGATTGAATATTCAAATTCTCTTATATCTTCCATAAAATCTTTTCTGATTAGATGAGATAATGTGAGTATGTGAGTATGGGAGAAGGGGAAGGATGAAGTATTATACCCCTATAGTTCCTTTCCAATCTCACCACTTATGTATGGTAAGGGTTCTTTTTAGTATCATAGGCAAAGTTATACATAAGAAATTATCAGTATTAGGAGGAAAGAGATTTGTCTTTATACTGCTTCAACTTCAAGAATCCAAAAGCATTTAACCTTATCTCTGTGGAAGTCTAAAAGAACCAGCATAGATCTAGGAAGGATAGTCTTACAGGCTTCCAACTTATGGGCCACTAGCATGATGGAGCCAGGATGCTGGTGAGAGGGCAGAGGAGTGGAAAGGGGAAGAGGGAACTCCCAAGTGCTAATTTGAGGCTGACTTTCTATGGGCTACAAAGTTAAGAAGTGCTGTATACCATCCTGGGGATTCTAAGAGCATCCATATTTAGCTACTACTGAAAATGTATTATTTATGTAGCAGAATGTGCCTTTTAAATATGGTGGTGCATAGGGTTACATAGGTTAAAAACCTGGCATATAGTAGGTACTCAATAAATGGCAGCCACCCTTCCAGTTTCCCAGCCCCAAAGGAGTCATTTCTTCTTCTAACTTTTCATAGTGCCTTGCTTATAACTCTCTTTTGGTGATTTTCATTTTCCTCTTCTTTTTGTGGTTACCTTTTATTGGATTATAAACACCTCAAAGGCAGGGAGTGCCTAGGTTAATCTCACAAACCCCACAAGTCCTGCCAATAGTGCCTCAAAAATGGTAGGTGCTCTATAGTTGAATGAAAAAAATGAACTAATGCCTTAATTCATCCAAAATAACATTTGAACCATCTAAATGGATTTTTCTTGCTTATCAGTAGAGGCATTCAGGAAGGGTACAAGGGAAGACTTAATACTAGTGGCTGGCATCTGCCCAGGCAGCCAGTTACTCTTTAATTCTGCAAGGACTTCCTGAGAACAACTGCATCGCATTATCCTTGCCCATGAGGAGATTGTATTTTGAGGGAAGTACAACCACAAGTTTTACATAGAAAATTCACAGAAAACAATGCAAGCAAACATCTTTTTAATATCAAAATATATGCCTCCCTTTAAGTATTATGGGTAATGTAACTATAGAACTTTACATTTGATTAGTATTTAATGCCTATCAAAAACTTCCTCATCCCTTATTTCCTTGAAGTCTATAACAGTCTGTACAGTAGAGAGAACACAAATAATTATCCTTTCACAGAATGTAGCATCCCTTAGACTGCCCCATTTTTATACTGGAAGTGTAGTCAACAACGGTTTGCTAATGCCTTGACGTCAAAACAGTGAACCCACACAGATTAGGGATTGGGCCTAAATGAAACTAAAATGGGTAAAATTTTAACCAGTAAGTCTACCAGATGCCTTTAGTTAAAAGCACCAGACCAATCAATCCAAACCAAAACAAACAAAAACAAAAACCCTCAATCACCTTGATTGTATTATATGGCCAGGTTTATTCTTCCAGTGAAAACTATCACAGAGGTACATTTGAACATTCCAAGAGCATGAAATATATACCTGTTTCTGCTTTAGTTTCTTGCTTTGTCATTTAATATCACTGATGTTCTCACTCACAAAAAAAGTTTTATGGTCACTCGCACTCATAGCTCTCTAGGGGCCTCTTATCACCTAATGTGTCAAATAGTTATTCCTGCCCATTGCTTTAGAACAGTGCTGTCCAATAGAACTTTCTGCTGTGGTGAAAATGTTCCATGTTTGTGCTATCCAATATAGTAGTTGTTAGCCACATGTGACTATTGAGCACTTGAAATATAGCTAGTGTAACTAAGAAACCGAATTTTTAATTGAATTAAATTTTAATTCATTTACATTTAAATAGACACATGTGGTTAGTGGCTATTGCACTGGACAGCACAACTCTAGAAAGTGTGGAAAGACAGGACCCTTCTTATACTGCTATCTACTCTCTCCACCTGCCTCAGGCCATCTGGTATTCTCCTCCATTCATCAAGGTTCTCCTATTGTAAGTCTTCATTCTCCCACTAGAAAGTACACAATGACTCAGATACCACATTCCTAACTTGGCTTACTTGGCAGGGCAGGAGATAGCTCATGGTGGAGGGACAACTCTATCCAATATGAGTTTATATAGCTTTATCTCTGCTCAAAATCTCTCCAAGCCAGGGCAAAAAAAAAACCTAGCAGGACATTCTAATTTGGCTCTATAACCCTTTCACACTTACCCTCTCATCCTACAAGCTAATTTAGAAGTCGACTTCTCCAAAAAATTTTTCCACATTAGTCCTGCCCATTCTCTATTCCTATTCCACTAATCTCTTGCTACTCTATTTTAGTATGCAATGCACAATGTCAGTGATGCAAGGGGGAGGGGTCAGAAGAAAATGATAGTTTGTTGTTACAACCTACTGTCAACTAAAATACTGAGATAATACTGTAATTTTCTGATGATGGCTTCAGTTCTCCCAAGAACTTGAATACATACACCATGAGAAAATTATGACAACACTCTTTAGAGTCAATTAGTGCATGTAAATAAACACCATACTTGAGCACAGCGTCCTTAACAGTGTGACTCACTACAGTCATTCATGTGCTCATTTATTCCATAGCATTTGCGCACTGCATGTAGCAGAGGGTGACAGAAAATATGGATCACATTTGCACATGCCTATGTGGAGGATATTTACTGCACCCGTTTGCAACTGCTCAGAAAGGAATGTTTAGGAGAAACAGACCATAAAGGTCAAAGTAAGCAAAATTAGTACTAGGGAAAATCTAATAGAAGCCTGGGCTTTATAACAGTCGTTGGCTGTAGAAAAATAGATACCATCTTCTGAAGTCAGCTGGATCAATGTGAAAAAACACTATCCTATTGAAATCTACTTTCAATAAGAAAACATTAACCTGGATGAATGTTCAGGTGCAACGAATAATCATCTTGTTAACACTTGAATACATTCGATAATGCACAAAGTCACAAACACTATCCTCCCTGATGCTCACGGTTAGTCTTAATTCCATGCTTTATTTGATATACATGGAGCTGATTCCACTAAAGCTGATGATACTGCATTCTAGGCCCCCTGTAGAAATCTTCTCTTTCCCAGGTCTCCCTGTGGTGGCAATCCCAAGACAGCACTAAAGTGTGGAGTTAGTTCCAAATCCACAGCTTGAGTTTTTAGAACCTCTGCTTAAGGTTTCAATAGAGCAGAACAACCACCAGTAATTAAAAACCCTAAACCTCTCCTGACACAGTGTGCAAAGGCAGCAGTCTTTAGGAGGATCTGGCCATCTGCATAAAATATCTGCTTGTGGAAGACTATGAAAGGTAAATATTTCCCAAGCCTCCTCCAAAATCCTTGAGCTAGAGCAGTAACAAATTATCAACATAATCATTTTGATATTATAAAATCATCAGATAATTTTTGAGCATTTATGTGCCCATCACTGTGCAATTACTAAAGATTAAAGAGACAATTTAAGATACAGCTCATATCCCCAAGGACCTTACAGTTTAATTCTCCACTCTAGTTCTACTATCATGTATTAGTAATGTCAAAAATATTTATTTAGCAATTATCTGTACTGTTGCAAAATGAGGCTTTCCATATCATGCAATCTGCAAATGGATAATGAAATGCTTGGATGGCATAAAGATTTGCTTTCGAAATTCTCCTTTTATTTTAATCTAGATAAAAAAACCAACTAATTTGGTGTTTTGCCAGCCTTTGAACAAAAGAAACTCAATAACAGTGAGATATGTGTTTATAGGAGAATCCTACTAACACACCAAATCATTTAATGGCTGCTCTAACTACGGAACCACCAGTCACCAACTATAACAGTTCAACTCCTGAGAACAACTGAAATAAAAGCACCAGGAGAAGTTTCCCCATGCTAGTGTATTCCACAGGGTATGGAAAGGCATACTTATTAAATATATTAAATAGTAACTGCCGTTACCTGGAGATGTTCAATTTTGTTACTCAGAAGATGGCATGGACAAATAGCACTGATAGTACCAAGTGGTGGTTCCATTATTTAGCTCTGAATCCAAGTAAGATATGACTTTTTCAAAGTAGCACCCCTCTTTTTTTCTACCCCATCTTGGCCCCAACCAGCAGAACAACTCTGATAGAGAGACTGGAAAGAGAATAAACTTCAGTTGGAGGTGCAGGGGTATAGCAATTTCACAGTAATTTCTGGAGTTATGGACCAAAGATTAAGTCTTAGAATGAAAGGTTTCACAAGAAAAAAAATGGCAAATATCAGACTCAGTGGGATAGGTACAAATATACAGCACACTCAAGAAGATCCATACTAGGCCTGGACTAGCACTAGATCCTTTCTGAAGAATAGATGGAGGCTGATATTAGAATTCATTGTATAGCCTTGTAAAATGTATATAGTCCTCATTACAGAGTATGGGGCCCCATACTTAACTCTTTCTTTTATTGTTCGTAAAGTCTCCCCTGCCCCTCGGAAAAAGAGCCTTTGTCAATGGTATTAAATACCTGATATAGTGAACCCTACTTGGCTATTAGAATCACAATGTTGATACCAGAGTGGGAAAAACTAAGTAAGCAGCTGCCCTTGAATAATTTTGTCTGTAAGCATACTGAAGAAAGGGACCCTGTCTTATTCCTCACTATATCTCTATAAAATAGGCAGTGTCTATCACATAATAGACATCAATAAATATTTGTTGAATGAATGAGTGTGCAACACATTACACTAGTTCAATGACATGGAATGGGGGGGGTGAAAGCCCATAATATGGCTGTGTCTACATGAAACTACTTTTTCTACAATTTTGATTTAATGGATTAGAAATTTCATTCGAACTCTTGGTCAATTCCATCAGAAAAGAAACTGAATTGAATTTGCTCACTGGATTGATCAGGTAATTAACTAATATGACTGAATCAACTTTGGATTATTCTGGCATCACAGGTAAATGTTTACAGTCAATAAAAGCAGTCTGTGGCATCAGAAATCACCCAAGCTGAAGAAGTCAATCAGAAAATGGAAACAAAATGCAGTCCAAGATTAGCAAGACAATTTTACAAACACTAAGCTATATATCATAGAAATGGAAAAGTGAAAGAGAGTCTCATTTTCTGATAACAATACATCTACAGGTCTTTCTATGATGGTGTAGTATAAATAAATAATATAATTTGGAATTATTTGATTGTTGATCTAGAGAGAAATATATGAAAGACATTTGGGGTGTAAATACACACACTCATATACACACAGGTAGAATCCATTACTTAAAATCCTAAAATTAAGAGCAGATAAACTGAGATGGCTATTTGTAAAAATATTGTTTTCACTGTACAGAAAATATTAAAGTTGAATTGCCTTAAGTTGTGAGTACATTTAAATCTTTGTTTATAACTTGGTATTTGACAAAAGTTAGGAGTAGGAGGGAAAAGAAACAAGGCTAAAGTGTTAGCAACCATAGTCTATTGAAGATCAATGAAAATAACATTAAATGTCTCTCTAAAATCATGAAAATCAGTGGGGAAACAGAATTTGATTCAAAAACTCTATTTACACATAATATTTCCAGTAATGTGTTTACTGGGCAAAATGAAGTCTACTTCCACTTTAACATTTTGGTAGATTTTTAGATAATTACAGATATCTTCAGATTTATGAATGTGTGGATGTCTAAAAGAAAAGAAACAACAGTGGTGATTCTGAGGCTCAATCATTGCCAGTGCAATAGGGAGAGCAATGTAACTTCATAGAAACATTTTTATTGAACAAACTTCAACTCCACAAGGAACTCTACACATATCACGCTTTTAGCTGATTCAAGTTTTCTACGTTCTAGCAGCACTTTTTACTCTTTGCTTTTTCCTATATTGATTTCAATTAAGTTCCACCTCCGAGAACCCAAGAAACTTAAAATTGTGCTCTTCTCCCCCTAGTGAGTTTGCCCAAAATGTCTTCTCTCTGCTTTAATCAAAACACAAGGAATACAAGAAACAACATGACCAATTCTTAGCAAATATTCTGAGAGTTTAATTCTTGTACATATATTTCCCTAACAAGAATCCTTTTCGAGGTTTCCTATGGGATAACTTTTTAAGAGGGAAGGCATTAGTTTGGGGAAGGAAGCAGGGTGGGAAGCCAGCCAGGCACTTCCTTGGCCATCTTCCTATCGCAGCTGGTTATCTGAAGACTGGGCAGTCTGTGAAAATATCATGCTAGAATAGTTAAATTTGTCCTTGCATTTTCTCCCTGGAAACCTATTTTTTTAAAGACCCCTGAATGCTGATGATTATTATTATAAGGACCCTTACTGACTTTTAAATGCTGAAAATTATCTTCATTGAACCTTTTTGAGAAGAGGCAACCTACCCACCATTTTGAATGAAGTGTAAAAAGGCTACTGACATTTGACATTCTGGTTGGATTTCCAACTGTGATTTTCCTTTGATTAAAATAAATAAATAAATGGTAGCACACCAACTTTGTCACCTGAGCATTGTTAAAGCTGACATTTGCAAAACAACTATGCTAAAATGACATTTTCCTTTTTTTCTTGGTACTTTGGTGTGATCTGACAATGAACCAAGAGGACTTTCCTTGAAACCTTTGGTATTTGATCAAGTGCCACCTATACATCAGTTGCTTTCAAACTATTTTCCTGCCTCCTTGCCATAAATTAAAGGAATAGGCCATATTAAAACTTCAGCAAATTCCCCATCCCTAACCTGTGAGTAACACAGACCATTGACTGCTTTAAAAGAAATGTAACGTCCTTTTAGTAAAAAAGACTGCTATGGCTATAGTGATGCAAATTGCTTTTCAGCATGCCTACCTACTTGGGCTTTCTTTTTTTTTCCCCTCTGGAGATTAGAAATAATTTAGCAAAGCAGAGATATCCATTCATAAGCCACCATGTACCTCTTTCTGTTAGCTTTCCTTTATAAATAAAACTTATGCAACACCACTAACCCTACAAGTGAACTTTAAAAGGCTAACTTGTTTTCTATGTGATGTTCAAGAAATAAATACCTGCTCAACTTGAGGAAAGATTATATTAGCATTTGATTGGAAGAACCAAACTAATTTACAGGAAAGTCCAGCAAATTATGGCCCTTGAGCCAAATCTGGCCTGCTGCCTGTTTTTGTAACGGTTTGTGAGCTAAGAAAGGTTTTTACAGTTTAATTTAAAATGGTTTAAAAAAATCAAAAGAATAATAATATTTCATGACATGCGAAAATTCAAAATTCTGTGTTAACATCCATGGTCATTTGTTTATATATACTATATACACACACACACACACATATATATGGCTCTTATATGTATATTATATATTATATGTGGCTGTTTCCATGCTATAACTGCAGTTGAGTAGTTGTGACAGAAGCCAGATGGCCCACAAAGCCCAGAAAATTTACTACCTGGCCCTTTACAGAATAAAAGTTTCCTGAACCTGGTCTAGAGTCATATTTAATTAGGGGAAATCAGCCATAAGTGTTGAGTTCTTTCCCCTTACTTAAAGCAGTAAAAATACTGCTCTCAAACCCTTAGACCAAGATAGAATTGACGATACTTTTTGAAAATGAAAACCAACAACCAATAAGGACAAATGAAAACTCCAATCAGAATAACGTTTGAGTTCCAGCTCTGCCTCTAATTCCCTGTGTGAATTTATTCACATTGCCTTTCCTTTCTTGCCTTTCTTTTCATATCTTTAAAACTAAATGTTCAAATGAAATGATTTCTCTCATTTTGAGATCTCATTTTGAGATCTACGTATCTAAGATTTTCTTCTCCTCTTTTTTAATTTCTTATTTACATTACAAAAAGATCATTCACTTTACTAAAGGACTCACCACAGGGTTTCTGTATCTACTAAGTGCTTCCTTCTAGGGTACTTGAATATTTGTGTAAGAGGTCATTCCTCACCAAGTACTTGACTGATAAACAAAGTTGAAGTGGTAGGCTATTAGAGATCTATCAGAAAAAAATAATGGCAGTAACTCTGAAGTGATCATGAAAACCAATATGAAAAAGGAATCAAGCAACAGAAATAAGATTTGCATGTGAGTTTTCTGGGATATATCTATTGTATAACATATTATTCAACCAGAATTAACCCCCTGTTTATGCTAAACTCACATTCTATCTTGGTCCACTGACTAAGGCATATAGTAGCGTAGACTTTTCTACTTCAAGTGTGGTCTGTGGACCAGCAATATTTGTATCACCTGGGAGCTTGTTAGAAATGCAGAAAATCAGGCCCCACCCCTGACCTACTGAATCAGAATCTGCAGTTTAACAAGATCCCTAGATAATTCCTATGCATATTAAAGTTTAAGAAGCACTGGTGTAGGACGGTACTTCCCAAACAGTGGACTGTGCTACATCAGAATCACCTGGGAGTGGCTAAGGAAACATGCATAGTGCTTGGCCCTGACTCTAGAACTATTTGAATCTGAATCTCTTACTTGAGGTCTGAAAATCAGTTTCTTTTAAAGCACTCCAGGTGATTATTATGCATAATAATATTTGAGAAGCACTAGAGTAGTGGCTAAGAATGTGACTCTTTTTTAGTGAAACATTCCTAGTTCTCTCACTTAATAGCCCTGTGATATCATGTTAACTTAGCCAATTTGAGAATCAATTTAGTCATCTGTAAAATAGGGATACCAAAAATACCTACCTTATAGGATTTTGTGAAGATTGAATTAGGGAATAAATGTGTCTGGCATATAGTAAGCACTCAATAAACATTAGCTATTATCATCAGGATTATCATTATTATCACCAGTACCACCATGACCACCAATATCATCATCATCTTCTTCTTCATCAGGAGTGGTGAAAAGTTAAGCTCAATAGTAGGTGGTATGAGAAGAGATCATGTGAGGCCTTGTTTCCATACCTAATCAACTTGTACTTTAATCTTCAAATATTGGAGAACCATCGAAGGGTTTTAAGCAGTTACCCAAGAAGTTACCCAAGCTTTGATGAAATTGGCCTTGGTGGATGGTGAGGGAGTCTAGACCAAAAAAGTTCAAGAATGATCACCTAGTTCTTAATAGGCTTGTGGTGTTGGGTTGCATACTAAGAATTCTAATCCTAGACATCCGCAATAATCAGATTAGATAATAGTTGATCTGGGGCTCAAGGATACCTCTTGTTATCCCAGAGATACCTCTGCAGCAATTCCAGAGTTACCTGAGGTTTGGAATGACCCCTAGATCTAAAATTCCTGAGATCTTCCTATTCTGTCAGTAAGTCAATCACACTGGCTAAGAGTCAGCAGAGGGATGAAGAAAAAAAATCAAAGATCTAGGAGGAAGCTGTAACTTAATGGAGACAAAAAAAAACGCACAGAACTAACTTCATAGAGGAGATATAATTTGAGTTGGATTTATAAAAGAACTAAAAGTCTGGCAGAAATAACACTACAAAGAAAACTTAAAGGCTCTGAGATTCTTCTATACTTCCCTAGTCTAGACTCACAGTTCTAAAACTCCTACTTCACCATTGCCAAATCTTCGAACTGACACTCTCGCTCTGTGAACACACTTTGTTTTTTACTGTGGTTAATATTAGACAAAATCCATGTATATGCTTAAGGAGCTTACAATTCATTTATAGAACTAAGGCCTAACTACGAGAAATCACTAGAGGGCAATGGAAGACAGACTAGAAGCAAGTGCTAGAAGAGGTGGGTTAGTCAGGGCAATAGCAGTAAGAGAAGTGGGACTTTGAAAATATATGAAATCTGAAGCAGAAGTAAAAACAGGGTGAGTCAGCAACATTATTGAATGTGTGGAGTCAGGAAACACTATAAGAATAGTTGAATAAATTACAATACACCCATGCCTTATAACACTATAAAGTAATTTAAAAAATAACGTTAGATATATTATACCAGCTTACTTGGAGGGATTTCCAAGATATGCCATTAAATGAGAATGCACAGAAGTATATGTAGCATAATCTCACTTGTGTAAAACAAACAAAATCTCCCATGTGTGTGCTTATGTGTATACAGAATTATATAAGGACATACACCAGGTTGTTAATACTAGTTTTAAGGTAGTGGTAGTTAGGTGGTTCTGATGGAGGAGTGTAGTAAAGGGTAATAGGAAGGGGAAAGAGTAAGAAAAAGATATAACACTCAGTCCAATTTTTGAGCAAGTGCTCTGATTAAAAAAAAAAAAAAAAAAAGGAGGGGCCGGACTGGTGGCACAAGCAGTTAAGTGCATATGTTCCGCTTCGGTGGCCTGGGGTTTGCAGGTTTGGATCCCGGGTGCACTGCTTGTTAAGCCATGCTGTGGTGGTGTCCCATATAAAGTAGAGGAAGATGGGCACAGATGTTAGCTCAGGGCCAATCTTCCTCAAGAAAAAGAGGGAGGATTGGCATCAGATGTTAGTTCAGGTCTAGTCCTCCTCACACACACAAAAAAGAAACTAAGGGTGAGCAATAATGGTCTTGAAGCAAAGAAGAGATATTTCACCAAAACCTGGCTGGAAGAAGTCCAGGGACACAAAAAGGAGGATCAAGAATTCTATCAGAATTTGAAAAAAAAAAAAAAAAAGAATTCTATCAGATTCTTCTCTTAGCCTCTATTTAATAGCACAAGTTCCTTAAGCAGAAGGAACTGGAGATGGGTGGCAGACTCCATGGGATATTATTTTGATTTAGTTGTATGCAAGTATACACACCAAATCATAATGCATTCTCATAAAAAAAAACTCTGTCTTTGTACTATATATATTATAAAATTTCCCATAACTCTAAATGGAATGAAATCTAGGAGATTAGACTGAATATGTCTGTAAGCAGTATACTCTGGAAGTTGACTGTTTTCTTTTTGCAGGTGTTGTTTACTTGTTTTAAAATTCTCGATAAAAATTTGTCTTCATTTGTTTGTCCAGAATAAAGCATTTTAGTTTGTTTGATCTTTCCTTGTGGTCTCCTTATGACCTAAAATTTAACTCGGCTATGAGGAACCAAAACATGTTCTTGATACAAGAAGTCTTCAGTTTAATATAACTTATTTGGCAAGGCTCAAATTTGTCATAAAAACCCAAAGGGATTATTTTAGTGGCTTTTTTCAAATTTTTTGTATAAGTACTTCTAATTAGGGTCACATAAAGAGTTCCAAAGAGTTCCGTTACTATGTTTCCCATGAAGCAGCTATGTGACTTTGGACAAGTCACTCTACTCGTCTAAATGTATCACTTTCCTAGTCTAATGTGGCTGGAAGCTCAAAAGATCTTAGTCTCTTCCAATCCTAAAAATCTATTGTCTTACGAAATCACCACATACAACCTACACTCATGCTCAAACTAGGCACTGATGGTCCTCAGTCACATGATTTATTCAGGATATAATGCAGATACGTACACATAAAATAAAATGATAAACCATGATAAATATATTAAACAAATATTTAGTTGAGAGTTTTTGGAGAATTAGTTAGCAATACAGTTCCTCCTTCGCTGGAATGGAAAAATATGTCTGCAAGGCTGTCAGTCTTTCAAATATTGAAACCATTGGTTGGAAAAAAAGTTATTGGTTTCTTACTGCTTTATAACTTCACTGATTACCCTGTCCTTATCTGAGATCTACTCAAATGCATCTAGCAATTAAATTAATTTTCTTGTTTGCCCTTTGGGGAGTCTCTATAGCACATGTGTAAAAACTGGAAGAAAATCAGCAGACTCAATTTTTCAGAAAGAAAAAAGGAGGCCAAGGTGAAGCTTTAGCTAAAGCTCATAGCTTTTTGCTATACTGTAATTAATTTACAACTTTCAACATTTCTGGGCAAGATACCAAAGGTCACAGCGGACAGGGCTATGCTCATTATCATACGTGGTGATATCCTTCTGGCAAAACCTTGCAGCAATACCTGATCAACCTGGGAAGAATACGAGTCTCTGCTATGTTGCCTTGTTCTATTTGTTACTAAGGAAATGTTCTTCTGCTGGCATTCATAGAAAATTAATATGGTTGACACCTACATCACGACATAAACCTTTCCTGCCTAGTCACCTTTAATGAGAACTAAGACGAAGAGAACAATTTCCACAGTTAAAGTTTCTGGCCCATTTCAGAGGCACATTAACTCACTTTGATGCACCTGCTATAGTCAACTCCAACCACTAGGAAAAATAATTTTATCTCTTTAGCAAATGGCTAAATGAGGAGCTTATTTAATCCTTAGCAAAGAAAACAAAAGCATCACAACAAAACTACGTAGATACAACTAGCTTGGAGCTTGTAACAATTCAGAAAGGAAACTTGATGAAGTTTGCTTTTCAATATATGTGGGGAGAAAAAAAAAAGGAACATACTAAACAAATGAATGGTGGTCATAAGTCTACATAAGGAACATCCCGTGTCAACTATGCAGGAATGTTTGCCAGCATGATATCATATCCACATTTTCATGATCAATGAATCTTGAGAGGTAACTCCCTATAGAGACGGGGCAGATCAAGGAGAAAATTGTGGATGTAATCTCTATTCTCTAATGGCTTCTTCCAACTGAATTTTTGCTTGAAATTTCCCAGACACCAGCTAGTACGTATTGGTGTAGAGTTACATGCCAGGTCAATAGGTGAGTTTGTCAGGTCCACTAGATGTCATTAAAAATGTGAAGCATTTTCATGTGGAAGAGAAAGTAAACTTATTGTGTGTGGTTACAGAGGTTTAACTAGGACCAAATACAGAACAATTACAGGGAGGCAGGACTTGAGTCAATATTAAGGAAGAACTTTTCAACAGTGGAATAGACTGCCTACAAAAATAGCATGCTCTCTGTCATTGCAGAGGGATAGTGTCAAATAATTTCCTATACTGGGTGGGAGTTTGAACTACACAGTTTCTAAGGTCCCTTCCAAATCTGAAATTGTATTTTGTAGGACTGTTTAACCTACTTGAGAAAACTAATTTTAAGTACTTTGTAAATACCTACTGAGAAAAAAAAAGTAATAAATTATTATTACCTATTTCTTAAATGCAATCAAAGAACATCTACTTGGAAACAGTTTTTGTTAGTTTAGTTGGAATTTCTGTGCTTGAGTGAAATAAAATTGCATTACTTCAAAAGTATTTTGTTATTTTGACTGGCTTTCCTCCTGTGGAATACCTGTCACTATAATCACCATTCAGCCTAAATTAGTAAAGAGTTAGCACATGACTTTGAGAAAAATGGATGAGCATTGAAAAAGCTTGCAGGATTAGAATGATTAAATGACTTTTTAAAACATCAAGCTTTTCCAAATTAGCAAGCTTTAGTGCCTCATTATATGTCCCATACACATTTCTTGAACACCTTCTGTCTGCCAGGCACTGTACTAAGCTCTGGGAATAGACACAAAGGAAAATAAAACAGACACAACCCCTTCTCTCTTGGAATTTATAACATTAACCATTGTAACTTTAGAGAAGAAATATATTTGTATTTAACAAACAGTATCCCCTCTTCTAAATGCCTGTAAATCAACGACAAGCAGCTGGAAAAGAAAGTAACACAAACTATATGTCATTGGAACAAAGAAGGTTCAGATTGTTCACTAAATATATGGTTGTGAAAGATGTGGGATACATTAAAAAAAATTCTTCCTTAAGTAAAAATAAGTAAACAAATAAATAAAGCAAGATAATTCATTTAGGAATCATAAAAATATACTACGAACATTTTATTCAAATTGTATACACTTGCCACTGTGACTAACAATGAACAATCAAGTCTTGAGATAGGTGAAAAAATTCAAAGAGCAGAAAAAACAGAAATAGACACACCTTTTATAATAAAATAATTTTTTAATATAATATATGTGAGCTTATAAGCAAGCATAGGTAGTGCTTACTTCAAATAAATATGTTTGTGAATCACATAACCTTGACACTGAGACCTTGCAATCTGAGGTCTGTGGATGGGCTTCACAAGGCTACAAATCCCCTGAAAATGGATGCAAAACCAGTGTGCATGCATTTTTTTTTCCTGTAGAGAGATTTCACAGTTTTATGGCCTATGATCTGCTCTACCTCCCCCACTCACCCACTGCAAAGTTAAAAAATCACTGTTTTTAAAGGTAACATGGCAAGAGACCCCAAAAAGGCGAGATGGACTATTGGCAGCATAAAGGCTTTGTAGTACAGGGAGGAATAATGACTAGTTAAGCACTTGAGCAGAGTGCCAGGGCTGTTATGAGCCAATTTACAAATGATGGAAAGTCAAAGTTGTGCCTTAAAAAAACTTGAAATTGTCCTGATGATGCTACATTTAGATACTTGATTAATAGGAGTGAAGTTGATGAGAATTTGCTACCTCCAAAAGGAACCATAAATGATTATAGCACTGAACCAAGCCAGTTTTGAGGCTACTTATCTCTAAAGCATCTTGGGTGAGGCCCAGGAACAGATACGTTGATTGGTTATGGATGGTCTTTGTTTAAAAGCCTCTGGGTATTGGAGGACTGTAGAAGGGGATAAAATGAGAACTTTGATAAATGTAGCCTTATCTCAAGGTCACTCAAGGAAAGAGAAATACTAGCTCACTTACATACCAGCATGTATAGCTTTGAATGTTTAAAAATGTATTTAAATAAGCCTCTTTCACATTACCACAGCCATAACTATCCACAAAGAAATCTCGTTCAGTATTCTCTTTGTTCCGAAAGGTCTGGCAGAATTCATGGTTCTAATTCACCAAATGAATCTCAGATAATCTATCTACCAGTTATCCCCATGCATCACCGATCATACAGAAAGAGGATATGTTTGATTGAATCTTTTTTCCAGTAGTGGGGAATATGTGCACCTGCTTGTGATGTGTGGCTTGCATTTGATGACTGGTCAGGGTAAGACTATGGGTTAGATCTGAGCCAACTGTTTCAAAGACTGAATCTTTAACTATGATGCCATCCTAACATGGGGATCCCACCAACTAAACTAAGCTACTTGGATATTGTCCCAATATGAAATTAAATTCTTAAATATGATCACAAGAATAAAGTTTTCCTGACCCCTCCCCCATCTTTCTTTCTCTGGCTCAGCCTATTGTTTTTATCCTTATCTTTTTTAAAGAAATCATTGTTTCTCTCCACCAGTATATAAGTATTTTAGGGAAAGGTGTCTTGGCAGAATCTAATCCTGTATTCTTCCCACCACACTACAATCAAGTACTATATGGACTTTGGCAAACAAAAGGAAATTTTTCAAAGTAAATGGCTAAAATGAACATTATTTCATTGAAATGAGTATATATGTTCCATTTCATTTTTGCTCATCAGGATGCTCTTAGGTATAAAGTTTGGAATCTCAGGAAAGCATCATAAATATTTATCTTTGAACCAACATCCAAATGCAAGACTAATTAACAGGTCCTGGGCACTGTACAGAACAGGTAACAGGTTTATTTATTTATTTTCTGCCTTCTCCTCACTAGAACGTTAGCTTTATGAGAACACAGACTTTGTTTTGTTCAGTAACACATCCTGTGAACCTAAAACAATGCCAAGAACCTATTAGATGCTGGGCAAATGTTTCCCAACTGCGTAAATAAATGAATATGATTCCTGCCTCTTTCGACATACCCAGATACGTTTTGCTAGGAAATTCCATTTGGAATTTTGTTTATAAATAAGATCCCACATATAATGTGACATTTTTCACATGGCAAATTAGGTTCTCTGATTTGATTCAGGAACCACTATGCCAAGATCATGCTTCCCCAGAGAGCAATGGATATTTGCCTGATTATCATCTTTTCATAATTCTCCAGCCTCTTATATGAGTTAGTCTGACTCACTCCATGGATACTGCCTGTCCCTGGTTGTGGCTCAGATTTTATTTAAGAAATTTTTAACTTGGTGTATATTTTAAATTTCAGTTTTCCAAGGACTCTCTGTTACATCACATGAGTGTAATCTTTTTCTTTCCTGTTTTTTTCTTCCAAACCCTAAAAGCACACATTTAAAAATACCCTCCAAGAAGTTGGGAGTTTTACTAGAGCAGATCCTATTGTTTGAATTGTATTGTTTGTTCAAAACAAAACAAAACAAAAACTTAATCTTCTAAAGGTCACCCTGGTTCCGAGGGTTACCAATTTTCCCCTTGTGTAGTTCTAATAGAAAAAAATGCATGTACTGGTGAAATGGAGACACTCCAGGGATCAGAAATTAAATAGACTATCACAAGGTAACCTGGATACAAACAGATGGACAAATGCTGGATCTTTAGCTGCACCATTCGGTGGGGTTTCCTTTAGCCAATTTGAATGTCTCTGAGGATGAGAGCCTTTACTCCTGACACATCTGTGTTCCAGATCCCCTGCCTTTAAAATGACTTTTCTGAGTGTTATTGGAAACAACAACATTAAGATAATGGCAAGAATGACAGTGAGGCAGGCACAGGGGAAGCAAAATAAATGAAATCAATTAGTATTATAAATATTGGTTCCACATTCACATGTCTTTCATGTCACTTACATAAACACAACATCTTGAGGCCCCACGTGTTAACCACCTTGCTTTGATCAGGTAACAAAAACTAGAAAGAAAAAGAGATGGGAGCTTCTTTTTTTGCTATTCTTAATCACTGTCTCTTTTTAATGCCACTTGAATTTATGCAGCAAAATAAAATTTTTAAAAACCCTCAAATACAATCCATAATTTGTGAAAACTGAAAAAATAATTCATCCAGGAAATAAAATAGTGGTTTAAATAAAGCCATTTAATAGAAAACCAGATGCTCCATTTTACTTGATTTAATGGAAAACCACTCATAGCCCAGAATAAATGAAGACAAAATGTGCATAACCAACAGCCCTATTAAAATGGGCAGTAGCAGAATGTATCATTTTGAGGTCAGCTGTCATTCTGTTTGAATGGGTCCCTTAACAGATCACAGAGCAGATGGAAAAGGCCAGTATGACACGACTCTCTGACTTAATTATAGCATTACCAAGACAGCATATGGACTTTGTATGTACTGGATAATTTTTATTCAGTGAATTTATTTGCACATAAATTCCGTGATGTGCCTCATTTGGTTTTACGTTACCTTCAATATTTATATTTCACTTTAATTGAATCATTTTTATCTATGGATTAATAGGTCAGGCTATTCTACCAATTACAGCTGATGCTTGTCAAAGCCCATATAAAAAAAGTGTGGAATTTGGATTTATGTCTTATTCAAGATCCTCAATTTGGAACACTATTACAGCTCTGCACACAGCCGTCATTCCTGCAATTAGGGGGAAGGGTCTTAAGGCACCAGGTATTTGACATCTCCTAAGATCCAGGAGAGAGCATCCATCTTTTGCTTTCAAGAAGCTGATTGGTCTGCCAGATAGTAAAATGCATAGCAGGGCCAAAAAGCCCTGAAGAGAACTCAATCAGTTTTGTGGGAAACACATCACCTTACAACCCATCCCAAAGTCAAATCTGTGGGAGCTCCTGATATAATTTATTAAAAAAGGAGTTGGAGAGCTCCAGAATTTTACTGCAAATTTGTCACACGCAACTCTGCATGGACACGGTATGCATCACTAGAAAAAAATTTAAAACTTCTGCAGACATAGGGGAGTATAGTCTAAGTGCTAAATTTAGGTGACAGCACAGATAAAACAGGAGGTGAAATACTGCCCAAAGAAAGCAGCCCTTGACGTGGTCAAAGCCAGAATTTAGATTCACAGTCCACAATATATCAGCAGCTGTAATTTAACTGGATTCCCAGAAGAGCAATAAAATGGTAGCTCGGGAAGAGGGCAGTAACATCACATACACCAGCTTCGGCTCCCACTCCAAAGTGCTGGATCTTACTCTTGGTCTTTGCTAAAAGGCAGATTTAATTTGAATTCAAATAAATATTAAGGCAAAGAGACAAATGGGTAATGTTCTGACCACCAATATTTAAAGGTTATTTCATTTATCTGAAAGCACTAGAATAACTCAAATGAGAGAGTATTGCTTCTCTCTCATCTACATAGACACAAATATTTCTTGAGGCCCTTAATCTCTTTCCTCCTGTGTAAGGACTTTGGAGGAACTAAATATATATCTCCAGTATATACTATAAAGGATTTTCTGGTTAAAATGAACTTTGCTTTTTCTTCACAAAGAAGCTAGTTAGCAGCCCACATTTTATAAATTCATCATGACAGCATCAGAATCAGCAGTTAAGTGGTAGTTAAGGGCACAGCAGTTAAGAGCATAGGCTCTGGTGTCAGACTGCCTAGGGTTGAGTCTTGCTCAACCACTTACTAGCCATGTGACTTTGAACATGTCACTTAACTTCTTTGTGCCTAAATTTTCCTGTCAGTAAAAACTGGGACAACTGGGCCGGCCCTGTGGCTGAGAGGTTAAGTGTGCGCACTCCGCTACTGGTGGCCCAGGTTCGGACCCCGGGTGCACACCAACGCACCGCTTGTCTGGCCATGCTGAGGCCGCGTCCCACATACAGCAACTAGAAAGATGTGCAACTATGACATACAACTATCTACTGAGGCTTTGGGGGAAAGAAAAAAGGAGGAGGATTGGCAATAGATGTTAGCTCAGAGCCGGTCTTCCTCAGCAAAAAGAGGAGGATTAGCATGGATGTTAGCTCAGGGCTGATCTTCCTCACAAAAAAAAATAAAATAAATAAATAAATAAATAAATAAAATAAAACTGGGACAACAATATCTACTTTACAGAGTTGTCGTGAAGATTCAATCATAGTGTATGTAATATGCTTGACGAGCTCCATAAATGTAGCTGTTTTAATTACTATAGTCATTTAATTACTATAGTCCTCGTTATCATTACAATAACGGCAGTATCTGATACATTAGTCAATTTGTCTGCAGTACCCAACTATTTTAGCTTAAACTGCATTGCTCACAGCTGTACATTCTTGGTCAACACTTTATTCCCCCAATACTGCCTAAGTGGACACACATGCTGGGAGTGAGTCAATCCATTGACTGGCAAAAGCCAATCCGTTTTCTTAAGAATTTGAACCAAGGGAAACAAAGACTAAATAGGTCAGAAGTTATCGGGCACTAGAAGCGTAAGGTCAAGGGTAAAGGAGCACATACATATGATGAAAGATGGAAACTAGACTTTTGGTGGTGAACAAGATGCAGTCTCCACAGAAGCCAAAATATAATGATGTACACCCCAAATTTACACAATGTTAGAAACCAAAGTGACCTCAATAAAATAATTTAAAAAAAATTCGAAGGCAGAATAGGTGTGAAAACAACATAAAGACCCAGGTGAGCTGGAGGCAGGAGGAAGTAGAAATTAAGAACCACACAGAGGAAGCCGTTTTGCAGAAGGCAGGGTGGAGCAGCTGTGCCTAAAGAAGCAGAGATGACAGACTGTGTGGCTACAGAGAACAAGAGATGGATAGGTAAGCTGCCTGACAATTTCCAATTCCCCGTGAGATGGGGTTCCATGAGACTCCCTTTACCCTTAAAATACATTTTCCTTTACCCAGTTGAGCTTGTGAGGGTTTCTTTTCCTTGCAGTCAAATAACCTCTAAGACACATAATGATATACCTCAATTTGTATTCAAATCCTTCTTGCTTGCTTCCTCATTTCTTTTAAACCTGGCCTAAGTTCTTTCCAACGTGAGACATAGGTGTTCAAGTTGATTTATTGAACTGTGTAAAACATAAGAGAACCCTGTTATGACAGAGCTTGTAGCTAAAAACTTGGCTTTATCACAGGTCAAAGTGGGTTTTATAAAATGTAACAACTGCACTGAGCTTGGTTTCTCTGTAAGACTGACATTCATAAGGCCTGTCTCCAAGACACTGGCTTGACTAACCAGTATATCAGTAACTCATCTACAAAAGTAGATGAATTTTAAATTTACATAGTGGTAGATGACAAAGAAAAAACAGAAACATCCACCCATTTTAGTTTTTGCATCTCATTTTTATTAGGGTTCTGTACCATATGTTTTTTGAACTATTGCGCATGATGGACATTTCATAATATGCTCACACATCTCTGCTTACAGGGGAATAGCTATCTGTGTATGAGCTTCCCCAAACAGGAATAGTCAGCTATCATTTAAACACCAAATCTGGAGAAATGAAAAGCAATATATTTCAGAAGAACAACAGAAATTGCATATAAGCCCATAGAGATTTTAGGTTTTTGTATATGTTTTCCTTTTTCTTTTTTTTTTTTTTAAGGTACTTTATTTTTCCTTTGCTGGGAAAGAGTCACTCTGAGCTAACATCTGTTGCCAATCTTTCTCTCTCTTTTTTTTTTCCCCTCCCCAAAGCCCCAGTACATAGTTGTATATTCTAGTTGTATGTCCTCTTAGTTCTTCTACATGAGCTGCTGCCACAGCATGGCTACTGACAGACAAGTGGTGTGGTTCTACACCCAGGAACTAAACCTGGGCCGCCAAAGTGGAACACGCCAAATTTTAACCACTAGGCCATCAGTGCTGGCTCATCTTTTCTTCTTTTCTTTATATTGTTAGCCTGGGATTCCTAAACTAATTCACAGAGCTGTGGTAGCTAAAAGGCTGGTCTGCTCAGACCATTCAAGTGAGCTACCTCTTTGGAGTAAATTTAGTCCTAACACAAATTGGCCTCATTTTACTTGCACATTTATGAATGGAGTAAGGGTGTTACTCAGTTGGTGTTACCAGCTGCCTCTGAGAAAGAACACAGGAGAGTAGCTCCCAGGGGTCGTCCTCTCCTCTCATCTCACCAGCCCCAATGCCAGAGGCACTTTGCACTACTGCCTTCTTTTAGCTATTGGGGCTGATGGCTCTGACCTCTGGTGATAACACAGATTAACTTCTCATTTGGTGGTTTTTGTTTCTTGATCACCAAAGGCCCCATTTAAATTGTAGGGTAATGCCACCTCAAATATTTTTTTTTAATCCGTCACAGTGAACATAGACTATTTTGTTCTCTGCAGTGGGGTGAGAACTTAGTCACTTTCAACAACTATTTCTGAATTTCCATTTGAATATGTGCTGAGGCTTATGGGTCCAATATTGACTTTAAGGCTGTCAGGAAACAACTAGTGGAGATAGTTTAAAAGTAGAGTTTATTTCTGTCATTACTCTGCACAGTTCTGCAAGGTAGAAAGTAAGTAACTATAATTCATGTGCCTAAATGATGTTAATGATCTCAACAAAAAACTTTAAACTTTGGTTTGCTCATCCAGTAGTGTGGCTGGGTTACTCTTGATCAGTTCCTCTTATGAGCAGTATAAGCTGGTTAGAATGAATGAATGATACAGTCTCAAGGCCAGAGCCCATTCAGTGATGTGTTGAGTGTCAACTGTGTCAACTCTGGGAAGGCAACTTGTTCTTTTTTAAGGGTTGAACCCAAAGGGTTACTACTGTTCCGTTAGAATCAAGAGGTTAGGAAAACAATGTTTCTAGAGACTCCCTCCCAAAAACTCCCAAAACCCCGAAACAAAATATTGCATTCTCTCTATTATACCACTCTCCCCAACCTACCCTTGATCAAATCCACTGGTCTCCCACAAACAACTGGAGAATCCAGTCTTGACTGTCAGACACTAAATCTTCACATTTGTACTTGATTTATGATGAGAAAAAGTGCCATATTCTTTTTTTAATAACCTCTTACTTTCAAATCACAAAATGTTTTGAATAGTGGTTTGATGTGCAAGGTACACCAAGGATACACAGAAATGAAGTATAACAGTAATAAGTTCACTAGACTGGAAGGTCTAAAATGATTGCAAATGATTGCTTCAAGAAGATGCCATTGTACCAGATCACTCTCTAGGGATCTCTAGATGAAACTTAAGTTGTCTTACAGGCACATTTGTCAACAATGTTAAGTCAGCCACAAAGAACTGGGGCCCCAAATAGGGGATATTTTATGACCCTGAGAAAGAGTGAAAGGTGTTAAAGCCTTTGCTCTATAACTCTAAATTCCTACCAAATATTAGTTCTATATTGGAAAAAATGTTTTTGGTAAAAAAAAGATTTTTTTTAATCTTCAAAAGTATACTTAAATAAAAAAGGACACTTCATACTTCAGTCACCTCTCAAATATTTGCACGTAGGTTTGCTGCTGTGGGAGATCGGGATTTGGCCACCCTGAAATCTATCTCTTTACCTTGGTTGTTTTCTCTGAGGACATTTGACCTCCCCCACTAACTGCCTAAAGAATTTGACATGGTAGCTCCTTCCTGGAATAGATCTATCATGATGGCTGTAAAGATAACGTAGGGTAAATGTTACAATAGGAAAGGCACCAACAAGCCCCTCTTATCAGAAGTTCTGTCTCTCTGGCCACATTCTCTGGATGACCCTGCGAAGAGTTGCCAGACAATCATTTACATTTATAAGGGAAATCTCCATTTGTAAAGGTATCTCCCTCTCTGTTTGGAGAAGAGAGGGGGATGAGCTCATTTCTAGTGACTTGTCAATGTGGAAGGTGAGGCCTTGAGCTACATAATAAACCTTACTCTTGTTTACTGTGCTTTAGTGGTAATCTCCTGTAACTGACTCCCCCCACCCCCAAAATCCTCCTTTGTCATTGGCTGAAAATGATATTTAAGACGAGAATTTCTGCTATTGTGTTGAGAAACGCAGTGTCCCTGCTTTCTCCCATGTATACATGTTATTAAACTTGGTATTATTTTCTCCTGCTAACCTGTCTTGTTAATTATTTGGCCAGCCATAAGAACCTTAAGGGAAAGGGCAGAGGGAGATTCTCCCTCTTCCCCCAACACTGCTCTGTGGATGAGCCACAGAAATTCTTGCATTCCCAGCAAGCTTTCTTTGGTTCCTGGACTTACTTCTCAGCTATTTTTACATCAATTTGCTGCTTGATTAGTTCCATCGGTAAGTATGAGCACTGTGGATGGCAAGCCATATAAGCCAATGCCAACTATATCCAGAAACGTCCATATGTTGTGGAAAAAAATTGTGGGGCACATTCTACAAACAAATTTATATAACTATATAATGATAATGATAATAGTTGTCATTTACTAAGTGCCCACTATGTGCCAGACTCTTCATATATATTTTCTTTAATTTTCACAGATGTGCAAGCTAATTATTATTATGTTCATTTTAGAGATTAAAAACTGGAAGTTCAGAAAGGTTTGATAATTTTCCCCAAGATACCTGGTGAGTGAGTAGCACTGGATTTTGATCCCTGTCTTGTCTGCCTGAACTCCTATTATGTACCAGGCACTGTGTAAGATACTTGACATGCAGTATCTCATTTAATCCTAGCTGTTAGGAAGAGGACTCTCATGCCTCACTGCTCAAGTTTCTGTAGAGAGGAATTATACTTCCTAGGAAGAGAAGTAGAGGAGGAATAATTCTAGCTTTTCTCCACCCCTCACCACTCCTGCCTAAGAAAGGAGGGACATATCTGCTTGGTAAGATTGAAAGAAGGGACTGGGCAAGTATGAATCATTCACTTCTGCATTTTCAGTCTTTCTTCATTCCCAGCTCAGCCATTAGAAAAGCTTTGGAGAAGGGTTTGCCCTTGAAGGGAAGAATTGTGGTTGTCCACTTCTGCCTGTGACTTCCTGGTTGGGTAAGTTTAATTCAAGGTGAAGGTATAGGAAAGTACTAGCAGTAATTAGTCTCAGATTTAAATCAACTCTATTAATAATGAGATTGACATTTTCATCTCCATATGCCTGACTCAAAAAGTGGCTCCTAACTCAGAATATGGAAAAGGGAATGATTTTCAATCCTAAAACCCCAACAATAGATACTCTTATTAACCCCATTTTAGAGGAAGTATCTGAGGCTCAGAGAAGTTAAGTAATGTGCCAAAAATAAGATTAACTAATAAGTGATAGGGATAGAACTTGAATCTAGGTCTGTCTCACTTTAAAGCTGTCATTCTATCCACACTGTACTTTGAATTAATTGCATTGATGTGCCCCCAAATTATCACGGATAACAAAGCATTGAAACCATTCCTCAAATATGAAATCAGGATATAGAGAAGGTAAAGGAACAACAAGCAATAACAATAACAAATGAAAAAACTTGGTTAGTTTTTATTTTCATATCTAATATACAATAAGCTGAGTGTCAGAGAGGATTCAGGGAAGGTAGATGGATGTTGGAGAAGTGGTAGGAATACAAAAGCATAGCTAGAATTCAAAGCAAAGTGCCAATTAGTGGAGGCACAATGTTCCACTGTGAGAAGGCCTGCTCTGAGGCAGAGCAAATGGGAATATATTTCTGGAAAACTGGCAACACAGAGAATCTCAGTTTGCTACACATGAGCTCTTGGTTAACATATTTATGAATAATCAGGTGACTAATATTTTTTGACTAGACTCTCCCACCTTCAAATCTCTCTTTTCTCCCCCAACACACACACACACACACACACACACACGGAAATACTTAGTTCTATAGCTGTGGAAGGATATAATACGGTTATTTATGGTAGAGGAAGTGAGGAGAGAGGCTAGAAGAAGAATGCCATTCCCACTCAGCATGGGCTACACAGAATACAGCCTAACAGTAGCACACAGCAACATCACTGCTATCCCTAATGAAGCTCCTCAGGAGAATAGCTGTGTTCCTTTAAGGTAGATAGGCTTATTCTCTGTTTGCTCAGAGTCAGACCCTGGAAAATGTGCTGCTAATCTAACTCTAGGCTCTAAGTAGATATTTGGTGTCATCTTCATAAAATTACAGCCATTTGCCCTTGTACCAATTTCAACAGATGCCAAGTTTGCTGCCAAGATGCTTGCCTTTGGTAACCAGACGTAAGACCTGTGCAGACTGCCTTTTTCTTTTATTTACCTGTTAGGCAAGCCTAACAATCTTTTAAAAGCCACTTCTAATGTAGGCCTGAGACCAATAGACCTTTACTAATAATATGATCCCTTTAGAGGCAAACAGTCAAGAATGAACATGCATAATTCCCTCAAGGAATACTTGCTGCCCTTAAGAGCATCTAGAAAGCTACAAGCAGAATTAATCTATTTTAGTAGTTTCCTTTGTAGCAACTTTGGCTACAGAGGATACCTGCATCTGCAAAAGTGTAGAGTGGGGATGTGGGACTTGACCCAAACAGACTTGTGTTGCATTTGATGGTTTCACATTCGCAAAAAAGCAAGCTGACACATAAATTCAAAAATGTAAGTTGATATATATTCAGTGAGCTTGTGCTTTTGACTAATAGACTACACACCTTACATTTCCCAAAACATCTTATTCAAATACCTTTTGGAGGTTGGATCAAGATAGCAGAGTAGGAAGACCCTTAGCTCACCTCCTCCCACGGACAAACCAAAACTACAACTACATATAGAACAACTATCACTGAGAATGACTTGAAGACTGGCAGAAGAGATTTTCCACAACTAAGGATGTAAAGAAAAAGCCACATCAAGATGGGTAGGAGGGGCAGAGATGTAGTCTAGTAAGGACCCACATCTCCAGCATGGTGACCCACAAGCGAGAGGGATATCATAGCCACAGAGGTCCTCTCAGATGAGGGAGGGGCCTAAGCACTACATCGGGCTCCCCAGCCCCAGGACTTGCACCAGGAAGATGAGCCCTCATAACATCTGGCTTTGAAAAACAGCAGGGCTTACACCTGGGAGAGCCAGAGGGCTATAGGAAACTGAGACTCTGCTCTTAAAGGGTATGCACAAACTTACTCCAAGTCCTGGCACAGAGGCAGCAGTTTGAAAAATGCTTGGGTTAAACATGAAGGAGATTCATTGACTAATTTTAGGACATATGCTGGAGGGGTAGGACTCAGTTGGAACTTCTTCCAGGGATAGAAGCACTGGTGGGTGACATTTTTTTGTTACTTGCCGTCTACCTAGCTGGCCCAGCCCTCAGGGACACCATTTCTGACACTATCTATCTACCTTGCTAGCACCACTTACTAGCCCCTGCCTTTCCCTGTGGGCCCGCCCTGGCCAAGGCCCCTCTAAAGTGTCTCCTGGCTTGCCCCTACCTGGTGGGCGGCCCCAGCCAGCTGCGGAGCTCCTCCAGTGTTTCTCTCATCACGTCCCCACCCAGTGGGCAGCCCTAGCCAGTCCTGGAGCCCCTTCAAACCAGCTCCAGCCCTGGAGGACCAGTCTTACACACCAGCATGCCTGCAGCAGTTGAAGCCCAGGCACAAGTGGCTGCAGGCAGACTATACAGAGGACACACCTGGAGCAACTGGCTCTGATGACCAGGGGTACTCTGCTACTAGGTCCCACAGGACATCTTCTACCTTCAAGACTGGGAGCCCTAGCTGATCTACCTAATACATAGAAACAAACATAGAGAGTTAGGCAAAATGAGGAGACAAAAGAGTATGTTCCAAATGAAAGAACAAGCCAAAACCTCAAGAAAAAAGATAAATGAAATGGAGATAAGAAATCCACCAGATAAAGAGTTCAAAGTAATTGTTATAAAGAATCTCAGCAAACTCTGGAGAAGAATGGATGAACACAATGAGAACTTGATCAAAGAGATAGAAAATATAAAAAAGAACCAATCAGAGCTGAAGAATACAAGAACTGAAATGCAAAATACTCTAGAGGGAATCAATAGCAGATTAGATGATGCAGAGGAATGGACCATTGATCTGGAAGACAGGGTAGCAAAAATCACCTTATTGGAACAGCAAAAAGAAAAAAAATCTAATAAATGAAGATAGCTTAAGGGAACTCTGGGACAACATCAAACATACTAACATTTGCATTATAGGGGTCCCAGAAGGAGAAGAGAGAGAGAGAAAGGAATAGAAAACCTATTTGAAGAAATAATGGCTGAAAACTTCCACAAGCTGGAGAAGGAAACAGACATCAAAGTCCAGGTAGTACAGAGAGTCCCAATTAAGAAGAACTCAAAGAGACCCACACCAAGACATGTTATAATTAAAATGTCAGAAGTTAAAGATAAAGAGAAAAATCTTAAAAGCAGCAAGAGAAAAACAACTAGTTATGTACAAGGGAACCCCCATAAGACCACCAGCTGGTTTTTCAGTAGAAACGTTACAGGCACAAGCTAAAGGAGTTCATGACCTCTAAATCAACCTTAAAACAAATGTTAAAGGGTCTTCTTTCAGCAAAAAAGAAAAGGCCATAGCTAGAAATAAGAAAATATATGAAAGAAAAAAATCTCACTGATAAAGGCAAATATATGGTAAAGGCAGTGGATCAGCCACTTAGAAAGCTAGTATGAAGGTTAAAAGACAAAAGTAGTAAAATCAACTATAACTACAATAAGTATTTAAAAGATACACAAAATAAAAAGATGTAAATGTGACATCAAAAACATAGAAAGTGGTGGGGGGGTGTAAAAAATGTAGTGCTTTTAGAATGTGTTTGAACTTAAGTGACTATCAGCTTAAAAGAGATCACTATATATAGAGGTCAATATATATAAACCTCATGATAACCACAAACCAAAAAACTACAATAGACATATAGACAGATATACATCAATAGATATAAAATGTGACATCAAAAACATAAAATGTGGGAGAGGGAAATAAAAACGTAGTTTTAGAATGTGTTCAAACTTAACTTGCTATCAACTTAAGCCAGACTAGAGTATATAAAGGCTGATATGTATGAGCCTCATGGCAACGACAACACAAAAACCTATAGTAGACACGCAAAAGATAATGAGAATGGAATCTAAACATAACGCTAAAGGAAGTCATCAAACCACATGGAAAGAGGGCAAGAGAAGAGGAAAGGAACAGAGAGGAGCTCCGAGACAACCAGGAAACAATTAGCAAAATGGCAATAAGTACACACATATCTATAATTACTTTAAATGTAAATGAACTAAATCATCCAATCAAAAGACATAGGGTGGCTGAATGGATTAAAAAACAAGACCCATCTATACACTGCTTGTAAGAGACTCACTTCAGATGTAAGCATACACACAGACCGAAAGTGAAGGGATGGAAAAAGATGTTTCATGCAAATGGAAACCAAAAGAAAACTGGAAGAGCTATGCTTACATCAGACAATATAGACTTTAAAACAAAGACTGTAATAAAAGACAAAGATGGACGTTACATAGCGATAAAGGGGTCAACGGAACAAGAAGATATAACATTTGTAAATATGTATACACCCAAGATAGGAGCACCTAAACACATAAAGAAAGTGTTAACAGACATGAAGGGATAAATTGACAGCAATACAATAATAGTAGGGGACTTTAATACCCCACTTACATCAACCGAGAGATCATCTAGACAGAAAATCAATAAGGAAAAACTGGCCTCAAATGACACATTAGACCAGATAGACTTAGTAGATTTATATAGAACATATCATCCAAAAGCAGCAGAATACACATTTTTCTCAAGTGCACATGGAAGATTCTCCAGGATAAATCATGTTAGGCCACAAAACAAGTCTCAATAAATTTAAGAAGATTGAAACCACATCAAGCATATTTTCTGACCATAACAGTATGAAAGTAGAAATCAATTACAAGAAGAAAAGTGGGAAAAACACAAATACATGGAGGCTAAACAACATGCTACTAAACAACTAAAGAGTCAATGAAGAAATCAAAGAGGAAATCAAAAAATACTTTGAGACAAATGAAAATTGAAACACAACGCTCCAAATTCTATGGGACACAGCAAAAGCAGTACTAAGAGGGAAATTTATAGTGATACAGGCCTACCTCAGGAAACAAGAAAATATATATATATACACACACATATACACACACACAATGGAATATTACTCAGCTGTAAAAAAGAATGAAACCTTGCTATTTGCAACAACGTGAATGGACCAAGAGGGTATTATGCTAAGTGAAATAAGTCAGATAGAGAGAGACAAATACTGTATGACTTCATTTATATGTGGAATCTAAAAAACAAAACAAATGAACAAACTGATAACTAAATGAAAAGCAATATGATATATTAGAGTATATGAGGAAGCCATTTGATTTAAAACTAATTCAGCCTGAACTTGTTTTTCCAAAAGGGCATGACATGGCCTGTTGAGCATGCATTGTACATCTGCTTTAAACATTTACTACAAGAATGATGCCTTAAAGATAGGGATGTAGCTTCCCCCACATATCAGCATTTCTTTAAGGATAAGAATCTCTTCCTGGAAACTAAGGATTAATTACCGACCTGCTGTGCTCACCTTGTGACCACTGACCTGCTGTGCCAGCTAAGCATCTTGTGACAGTAGTAAAAGATGTTCCTGTCATATGTGATGTATGCTCTTTGTTCCAAGATGGTATACAACCACTCTGTACACCCCACTTCTTTGGTGCCCTTAAAGGCCCTGGGCTTGTAGTCCTCAAACTTGGGGCTCATAATAAACTCATCCCAATTTTGATTTATAGATTGATTATGGATTATTTGTGTCAACAAAACAGAAACGAACTCATAGATACAAAGAGCAAACTGGTGGTCGCCAGAGGGGAGAGAGGTGGGAGGAAGGGTGAAATAGGTGAAGGAGATTAAGAGGTACAAATTTCCAGTTATGAAATAAATAAGTATTGGGGATGTAATGATTAGCATAGGGAATACAGTCAATAATATTGCAATAAGTTTGTATGGTGATAGATGGTTACTAGACTTATCATGGTGATCACTGTGTAATGTATATAAATGCCAAATCACTATGTTATACACCTGAAACTAATATAATATTGTATGTTAACTATACTTCAATTAAAAAAACAAATACCTTTCTCTTCACTTTTGTATATAATGCCTTCATGTGAGACATTTTAATTAGTGCAGAGCATAGTATAAGTCCAGTTCCAGAGTCTTGTTTCTCCTTCTAACATACAAAAGTTCTACTTTGTCCAGAAAATGTATAAAAAGTTTAATAAAAATTTAGCTAGATATCTTTATATATCTGCATATCTGTGTGTGTGATCATTTTTGGGGGGAGAAGAGCACAAACAGAGCATATAGCCAATCAAAATTCTTCTCTTTAAGCAAGGCTCTGTGGCAAGAAAAAATTTGGAAAGTCCCCAATGACAGCAATATAGTCACTTTAAAGAAAATTAATGGTTTTCCTAGAGGCAAATGCTCCTGTAGTTAAATTGTCTACAGACTAATTTAACTTGTCTCAGGCTGCTGGGTAATACAATTCCTTATGCTTTGGAAAAGGGTGTCCTCTCGATGCAGTGGATACAGACGGTAAGGTTTGGGGCCAGAATCACTAAAATTTAAACGGTTCCATTTGACAGAGCCTGAGTTGGTTCATTGGCCCGGGAGGTAGTTCAGAAAGTACATAGATGTCAGAGCTGGGAAGCTCTAGATAATTTTGATCAAAGATGAATTCCTCCTGTAATAGTTAAATAGCATTACTGTCTTGATTTCTTTCTTTTCATGCATGGGAGCATGAAAAATGAGACCAGCCATTAATTTATGTCATTTAGAGAGATATTCAGAAAGAATGCATTAACTACCTACCATATAATTTCCTTTCTTCATTCTCAGTTTCAAAACAACAACAAAATGCCCAAGGAAACTTTATAAGTTAATTAGAAGTCAGAAATATTTTCCTGAAGACTGTCGCTGCTGCATGGGTACTCATTAAAATGCCTCAGAACAACCCATACTATCTAAAATCATTAGTAGATCAAGAAACTAGAAGCATTCTTTGAGGCAGATAATTAACTTATCTGGAGGAATTGTTGTCATTGCATACTCTTTCCTGCAAATGGACACTCTTACATGACTCTTGGGGTTGATATGAAACTAAGTTAAGAAAGTAAAAGGGATTCTGCAGACCTGGTTTCTTTATCGGGATACAGTGTATAGGGAAGAACTAGCCATCCTTTCCTTTTCATCTTCTAGACTTCAAGCTTTCACATATTTTCAGCACCATTAGTATCGATTTCCTTGGGGGAAAGTTGTTGCAAACTACAAGAGAAAAGAGGCCACTATACCATCTGTAACCCAGACCTCCCCAATACAATTTTACTTTAGAGAGGTTGTTTCCTATAAATAGAGAATACAAATAGAAAAAAATGTGGAAAATGCTGTCGATCACTTCTTATCAAAACTACTACAGTCAAGAGTAAAGTGGATAATTAAAAAATATTTAAATTCCTGAAATTTTTGTTACATTCTAGAATAAATTTAAACAGAAATATTATCCGTTCTTGTCAACCCTTTGCCGTAAGCCACTGTAATTAGATGTAGCAAAGAAGAACATGTAAGAAAACATTTGAGCTTTTATTTTTCAAAGAAAGACAACAAGTCACTCAGTATTTTTACGTCCCAGGTTGCAATTTGCATTCAAAAAGGGTCTTTCACCTTCTGTTTCTTTATTCCAGGATAGTGAGTGTTGCCTTGATTTGTTTCTGAAGTAAAGTTGCATTCATTTGAGCCAATGATGCCTTGCAGCCAGTCCCTGCCAAATGCAATTTACTTAGGAACTGCTGAGCCTGTCTACTGGGGCTAGAGATGTTTATCATGAAAGGGGTTCAATGTGTGACTATTGTATTCACACCCTACTGGAAATATTGATGCTGACTTCAGAAGTAACCTCAGAGAACACTGGAATCTTCTCGATCTAAATACTGGCCTATCCAAAATTTTCAGCAAAGAATCTGTGGCAGAAACTACAAGTTGCCTTTCCAAAGTCCATTTCCCCTTTCTTCTTTACTAACAGAAACTACATTTCTCAGCCTGCTTTGAAGATAGGGATGAACAATTATTTGTAAGCAGAAGTTGCTGTGAAGGGCTTCTGGGAAAGGAGACTGACCTGACTAGGTATAATAGAAAGAACCCTGAAATGAGACTCAGGAGACAAGGGTTTTAGTATAGATTTGGTTACTAATTTGCCGTGTGAACTTGCTGAGTAACTTTGCCTCCGCACCTCCACTTTTCTCATATGTAGAGAGAGACAGTTGAATTACATATCTGAGGTCCTCTCCAAATTTAGGACCCTATGCTTTCTCTTCCAGTTGCAAAGTACCAAGGAGATAAAAACAGAGGCATGAAATGAATGTGTGCAATTCATGAGATGATGCTTTACTATTTCCTATTTCTTTACCCTCCTGTAAATTAAAAAGGACTCAGTATTAGTTTACATTATTTAGTTTATATTGACATATAGTTTACATTACATACTCACTTTTAACAACTTTATTGAGATATAATTCACATACCATAAATGCACTCATTTAAAGTGTACAATTCAGTCATTTTTATTATATTCACAGAGTTGTGCATGCGTCACCACTACCTAATTTTAGAATATTTTCATCACCCCAAAAAATAACCCCATACCCATTGGTAGGTACTCCCCTTCTCCCCATTCTTCCTAGCCCTAGAAACCACTAATCTACTTTCTGTCTCTATAGATTTGACTATTTTGGACATTTCTTATTAAATAGAATCATCAAACGTGTAGTGTTTGTGACTGGCTTCTTTCATGTTCAGAATGTTATAAAGGTTAACTTGTGCTGTAACACGAATCAATAATTTATTCTTTTTATGGCTAAATAATATTCCATGGTATGGCTATACCACATTTGCTTATCCATTTATCAGATGATGGACATGTGGGTAGTTTCTACTTTTTGACTGCTATGAATGATGCTGCTATGCACATTTATGCAAGATTCATTTTTAACATGTATTTGCGTATATGTCAGGTATTGTGCTTGGTGAATAAGATAGATAGAGTCCCTGCCCTCATGGAACTTACAGTCTAATGTGGAGGAAAACCATTGAACAAGTAATGAAATGGGTGCTGAGTGGAAAAAAAGTAAAGTGCAATGTTCAGTGGAACACAAAATAGGTAGGCTAACCTCGTCTGGGGCAAGGGTTGGTTAGGGAAGGCTTCTTGGTAGAAGTGTTATTTAAACTAAAACCAGAAATGTGAGGAGGGGAGAGAAAAAGAGCATGCTTGAAAGCACTGAGACAGGAAGCCCAATATATTTGTAGAGAGAGGAGGGGAGAGCAAATGGGAGAAAGGTACAAGGTGAAGTTGAAGAATGGTAATGATTTGCGAGCTTTATTCTAAGGGTAATGTGGACCTATTAAGGAGTTTTAAACAAGGCCATGAAATTATTCAATTTACATTTATAAAAGATCATTGAAGCTAATGGACTTGGGGTGGGGGGGAAGAGTGCATGTGCTAGATTCAGTTAAGAGAATGTTTCAGTGGTCTAGTACAGACACAACTGATGCTAAGACTAGGGTGGAGGCTGAGAAAATTAAGAGACTTTAACATCGTCAAGATATATTTTGGTATAAAAAATAACAGAACTTGCTGATGGATTAGATTGGAGAGGGATGAAGAGTACTGTCAAGGGTGATGCCTAGGTTTTTGGCTTAAACAAATAGGTGGATGGTCTTACCCTTTATTGAAATGAGGAAAATCGGAGGAGTAGCAGAAAAGGTTGGAAAGGGGAGGCTAGTTGCTAAGTTCATCTTTTGACATGTTGAGTTTAAGATGCTTGTGGGATATGGGCATCCAGATGCAGATGTTAAGTCAGTTGGCTATGTGAGTCTGAAGCCCAGGAGAGCTGGGGTAAAGATAAATAGATCTGGGTCCCATTTATGTATAGATGGTAATTAAAGCTTAGAGAGGGTAGACTGGTAAGAAGAAAAGAGGGTATAAGAGTGAGCCTGGAGCACTTCTGCCATATAATTTTTAGATAATAGAGGAGGGACTCAAAAAGGAGTCTGAGAAAGAACAGCTATAAAGGAAACCAGGAAGGTGTGTCACAGAAGCCCAAGGAAGACATTGTACAAGAAGGAGAGAGTGGTCAACATGGAGAATACTGCTGAAAAGTCAGAGAAAATGATTCTGAAGTGACCATTGGATTTATTGACAATAAAGTCAATGATAAGCTTAGCAAAAGACAATATTGGTGACATTGTAGGTATTGAGAGAATGGGAAGCCAGTTATGGCCTTTTATGTCTTTCTAAATGTTCTCGAAGAGAATGAGTTCTTTAAAAGCAGAGCACCTGTGTCTTCTGCTAAATGAGAGACTGAATAACTGGATAATTCTTGAACCCAGCTGCTTTCTCATTTTCTAGTTCATTTAATATTTCCAGAAACACAGTTGTTAAGTGACTCATCCAAGGTCACTCAACTGGTCAATGGCAAAGCCCTGACTCAAACTCAAATTTTCTGACTTCAAGTCTAGTGCTTTTCCCAAAGCCCCATAGCTGCATTCCTTTTTTATATCCTTCTCAGGGTACCCACTAAGAGTAAAGTACTCTATAAATGCTTTGTGAATGGTTTTCTCATTCAGATACTGTGTTAAATGTAAGATAAGGAATGAACTTTTACAATTAGTCCTAAAATAGGCAGCTTAACACCATCTGGTCTTTAACATTCTGTATACTGAATAGCTAAGGGATAAAGAGAAGGAGATAAATGGTGGCAAATAACGCCTGTGGTTGGAAACGCTTACTGAGAAAAGAAATGGCATTATAGTTAGTCTGTATCCTCTTAGATTGGACACTCCTTGAGGGCAGGGGATGCATCTCATGCATCTTTCTTGTGCCTAGCATAGTGCTTGGCCCAGAGGGAGGGAATGATAAATGTTTACTGAATCATATAGCATAGTATAAGGGAATAAGTTTTAATTTTCTGATCTTTCCTCCTATATAATAACAACTATCATTATCATTTACTATTATGCCAACCACTGTTCCAAGCCATTTATTCATATAATATCATTTAGTATTTACAATATCCCTAGGTTTTAGGTACTATTATTAGCCCCATTTTATAGATGGGACAACTGAGACTCAGAAATATAAAATGACTCCTCCATGGCTACAAAGCTACCAGAGGGAAAAGTTAGGTTTCAAACTCATATACAACGACCCCAGAGCCCAAGCTCTTAACTAAGAATACTTTCTCTCATCTGCACTTAGCTCTTCTATGTCACCTTGTTTATTCTTTTCTAGGTGACAGCTACACCGATAAATGAACCAGTGACAAATGGTTGGTGCCGTTACCTTTTTATACTTCTTTATTCCAGGTATTCTTACATTTCCAAATTTAATAAAAATCATATACAAATATTTTCAAAGAGCAAATGATGGGAATTTAACGCTTTGAGGTCCCAGAAATCCACACCAAATAGGAGGCTGCTTACTCATTATATCTGCACTGGTCAAACTTTAGTGAGCTCACTCTCTCTAGCTGTCTTATACCATGTGCTTTTATTTTGGGTCTTTTTGACCAGTTCTCTTCCACAAATGGGCTATGAATTTCTTTTGAGGACTATAAAGCTGAAGATAGGATTTTAGGCTGAAGAGACCCAGATTCTACTTTGCTCAGGCCATTTCCCTCCTCCTCAATAGGAAGTATGGAGTTGGAGGCTGCCTGGATGTATACAATCATCATGTACATTCCTTTAGGTTAAAGGTGCTGAAAGTACAAGGAGACTTTGACATTTGTAGGCCCATTTAGAAAGCAAACCTTTCTAAGAGGAATTAAATTTGAAAGCCACTGAGACAAAGGGAGAGATAACATGGTTGTGTCAAAGAAAACTGAATTGGAAATCAGGAGCCCTAGTTCTGGCCTTAGCTCTGTCATGAAAGTCTGTGTAACCTTGAGCAACTAACTTTCCCTTTCTGGTTCTAGTTTCTTCCTTGGTACTCAAACTAAACTAATGAACGCAAATGGCAGTAAAGTCAGTCAGAAATACACTATCTTGCAGTCTCTTATGGCACAGATAAAGCCTAAGCAGCTCTCACAGCCCAAGGCAAGCACCCTGGTGTAGTGGAGAGAGCCTAGGATTTGAAAACAGACACTGGAATTAACTCTGGACTCCATCAGCTCCTGGCTGTATAACCTTGAATAAGTCACTTCATTTCTCTGATCCTCAGACTCTTTATGTATAAAAAGGGAATAATAATAGTACATACCTCCCAGATTTGTTGTGAGGATACAACAACACAATCCACAAAGAGAATCTAGAATGATGCCTTCACATAGTAAGTGCTCAATAAGGCATTATCATTAATTATTATTAGTAGTAGTGTCTTTATTTGATTCTGATTCCCAAGTCTATATCCATTCCAGAGCCTCAGGTCCTTATCTATATGATGGGTATAATAATTTATGTACTTCCCATCTAACAGGGTTGACATGAAGATAATATAAAATTCATCCATTTAATCACCTAAGAAATAATTATTGAACACTGTACAAGACCCTGCAGATATAGCTGTGAACAAGACAGGCAAAGTTCTTGCTCTCATGGAGCTTTAAGTAGAGTTAGAGGAAATAAAATAAATATATAAATGAAGACTTAAGATCATTTCAAGTAGTGAAAAGTGCTAGAGATTGGCAGGATCCATCCCTGCCTTGTGGGAAGAAGATTAAATCACCTTGTACAGTGTCTGTTGCATGGTCAATATTCAAAGCATTTATCACCACTTTTTATTATTGCATTTATTTCCTTGAATATTTGTCCATCTCAACCACTGAGATGTGAGTTCCAGAAGAATGGATCATGTCTGTTTCATTTATCAGTGTAAACTAAGGCCCTAATAGAGCCCAGAGCAACTAGTCAATGAATGTTGAACAGACATGCATGTACACATGTGCACACACATTCACACATGCACTCACACAAACACATGCATATATGTAGGTGCATGTTCATAACTAGAAATGATATGGTGAAACTTTAGAACATGAAGAATAAGGCAAGATCCAACAAACTTCCGAGAAGCAAAAATTATTTACAAAGGTGTAAGAATTATATAGGTATCAAACTCATTAGTAACACTGGAGTAATATAATAAAACATTAGGAAATCTGTTATAAAATAAATAATAAGTCATATACAATGGGAATTTCATATCAGGTAAATGTTATTTAGAGATCTTTCAATAGTTTCATTATATGAAATAAAGATTGAATATTGTTATAGTTTAAAATTTTGGGGGCCGGCCCCGTGGCTTAGCGGTTAAGTGCACCCGCTCCGCGGCTGGCAGCCGGGGTTTGGATCCCGGGCGCACACCGACGCACCGCTTCTCCGGCCATGCTGAGGCCGCGTCCTACATACAGCAACTAGAAGGATGTGCAGCTATGACATAGAACTATCTACTGGGGCTTTGGGGGAAAAAAATAATTAAATAAATAAATAAAAATTATAAAATTTTTGCTAAGTAAGAAAGAGAGTAGTCAGAGGTAGCAACACCTTAATTTGTACGAGGAAAAGTTATTTTCAACTTAGAACTATATTCAATCAAGCACAAGGCAAAATAATATTTTAGTCATGCAAAAAAAAAGCACTTGGGAAAAATGTTTGTTGATTGAACAAATGAATAAATAATGAATGCAGAGTAAATCTTCCTTTTCTGGTCCCCTAGCACCATCGGTCGTTGTGCAGGGACCAGTGAGTTCTCGCTCTCTCCTGACTGCTCCAGAGTCCAACTAAGGGCTCCAGCCCTTTTTTTGGCCATGACAGGCTGTTCACATTTGCATCCACTGTCCATTCAGCTATACTCAGCAGATTTCAAAATAAATTTGCTCCTTACTTCCCAATTCTTATATTCTTTTAATTTAATTTTTAGATCTTATACCACTCCTGCCTACACGCACACACACACACACACACACATGCAACAATAACAAAACAACTCTCTTCCTCAAACATCTTCTACAAAGCTCCCTCACTGGGCTTTTTCTGAACTTTTCTCCAAAACTGAGTACCATATTCAGTAGGAGATGATGACTCAATTACTCCTCTTTGTGGATATAAAATAGTTACAGCCAATGACGCATCTTTCATGGCACTAGACCCTTTTCTGGATCTATAGCTGATGCTACCAGGCAGGTCTCAGAAGGAACTTACAGTTCTGCTCAGCCTGCAACTCCCAGCTGCACTAGAACCCACCAATGAAGAGAGAGGACCTGAAGCTCAGACTCTTCTCCAACAGAAATTTTGTTTGCCAACCTCTCACTTTAGCCACCACAGTTACTGGAGCTGCCTGGTAACTTCTAGTGATTAAGGCCATCCCTTCAGGTAAAAAAGCCACCACAGCAGACTTGTACTGACCTACACAAAAAAATTAACCATTTGTCTTTTATTAAGGAATCAGTAACTTTCTCAATCTTCCAGCTCACCCTCAGGATGGCAGAAACAATCTTATTAAGTCACGTTGCCCTCCCTCAGGTTTTCAAGATTTGTCTGTGCTGGTGCTGGTTTGTAAATCTCCGTCATGCCCACACATGTACACACGTACACATTTATTAACATTAGTGAACTGTTGGGATTTTCAGGCTTTGCTATAAACTACGGATTGGGAGGTATTTGAACAACCACAGGGGAAAGTTATGCAGATCATCTCATTACATGAACACTTGCATACTGAGTTCACGAGTCTAGTAGTGTAACTAGTAGATGGCATAGGTTTATAATGTAAGTATTGATGCAAGAAGATTAATAACAGGCTTCCCAGCTGTTTTTCTTCCTTACAGATGGGAAACCAGAGCAAACATGGCTTTCTTGGTACCCCAAGAAAACAGAAAGTATGCTAGACTAAGTATAGACACCTCAGAAAGCGGTCAAAGGACATTATCAACTTTCTTTAAGGCTCCTTTGACATCAAATGTGAGAATCCATCATGGAGAGAGAGTAGACTGACTTAGTAAGATGACGTGGTTGTGGCTGAGAGGAGGTAGAGGGAACTTAAAGGGCATTCATTCATTCAGTTAAAAATATTGAGTGCTGACCCCATGCTTGGCACTGTTCTAGGCACTAAAGACATCTAATTTGTATCTCAAAATGATGTCTAAAAGGTATTAAACTGAACATATTTAAAACTGCACTCACGATTCCTCTACTCCAGAAATCTCTCTCAGTCTTCCTCATCACAGTAAACAGCAACTTTATCCTTTCATTTTCTCAGGGCAAAAGACACAAGCTCTCATGTTTGCTCTCTTTCTCTCATACCCCTCATCCCAAACCATCCAAAAATATTGCTGCCTGTGATTTTAAAGTATACGCAGGCTCTACCCTCACCATCTCTCACCATCTCCACGGCTACCACCAGGTCCACGTCTCCATCATCTCCTACTCTGTATTATTGCAATACCCTGTTAATTAGTCTCTTTCCTTCTACCCTTGCCCTCCTCTACTGTCTATTCTTCATCCAGAAGCCAGATTGATGTTTCTAAAACATATAAGTCATGTCACTGCTCTATTCAAATTGAGCCATTTGAACTCCATGTAACTCTGAAGAAAATCCACAGGCCTTATCATGACTACTATGCCCTACATGATCTGGCCCCCTTGCCCCCTGCATTACCCACTCTGACCTCACCTCCTGCCACCCCCAGGCTCACTCATTCACTCTACTCCAGTCACACTGGATTCCTTGTTGTTCTTTGAATGTATGATGCTTGTCCCACATCTGGGCATTTGTACTTATCTTCCCCCCAAAATACAGATGGCTCCAACACTTACCCCCATGTCTTTACTCAAATATCCCCTTGTCATTGAGGCGTTTCCTGACACTCTTATTTAAAATTGCCACACACACACACAACCACCACCACCACCATAGGGCATTCACTACCCTCCCTTCCTGCTTTTCACCATCTGGCATATGATATAGTTCATTATTTATTTACTTTTAGTCTATCCAAACCTAGTAGAAAATAAGCTTCAAGGAGGCAGTGATTTTTATCTGTATTATACAATTCAGTATCTTCAGGGGCCCTAGAACAGTGCCTGGCACATAGTAGGTCCTCAATATTTACTGATTGAATGAGTGGTGAACAAGGACCTTGCTCTCATTAACATTACATTCTGGTAAGGGGAGACAGACTATAAACAAACAAACAAACAAAAAAACTAGGACCTATGAGTCATAAGCACTATGCAAAGAATTTAAACAGGCTGATGGGTAGGTAGTGTCTAGGTGGTTCTTTCAGAGTTGGTGGTCCAGAAGGCCTCTCTGATGAGGCAAAATGACAAGGAGTCAAGCCACATAAAGATCAGTGGGAATGCTGTTCTAGGCAGAGGAAATACCTAATGCAAAGGCTATAAGGCAGGACATGTTTGTGTGATTTCAGAAACAGCAAGCAGGCCAGTACAGCTGGGGCTCAGTGAGAAAGGGAGGGTATGGTAGGATAAGAGATCTAAGAGGGAGGATGGGTCAAATCATATAAGGCTTTGTAGACCAGGGAAAGATGTTTGGGTTGTATTTTAAGTGTGAAGGGGAGCCACTGAAAGCTTTTAAATAAGAGGATACCTTGAGAGGATTTATGTTTTAAGATTACACTTGCTGCACTGCTGAGAATGAATTTGGGCAAAAGGTGAAGGTGACTTGCTTTATAGCAGTGGTGAAGAGAGTTGTGGGGGAAGAGGGAGAATCCCCCTCGGCCCCTTCCGTTAAGGTTCTTATGGCTGGCCAAATAATTAACAAGACAGGTTAGCAGGAGAAAATAATACCAAGTTTAATAACATGTATACATGGGAGAAACCAGGGACACTGCATTTCTCAACACAATAGCAGAAATTCTCGTCTTAAATACCATCTTCAGCTAAAGACAAAGGAGGATGTTGGGGTGGGGGGTGTCAGTTACAGGAGATTACCACTAAAGCACTGGAAACAAGAGGAAGGTTATTATGCAGATTTAAGTCCTCACCTTCCACATTGATAAGTTTCTAGAAATGAGGTCATCCCCCCTCTTCCCAATACAGAGAAGGAGATACCTTTACAAATGGAGATTTCCCTTATAAATGTACATGTTTGTCTGGCAGCTCCTTGCAGGGCCATCCAGAGAATGTGGCCAGAGAGACAGAACTTCTGATAAGATGGGCCTGTTGGTGCCTTTCCTATTATAACATCTATTTTACGTTATATTACAGCCATCAGATAGAAGATGTGTTCCAGGAAGGAGTTACTATGTCAAATTCTTTAGGCAGTTAGTGGGGGAGGTCAAATGTCGTCAGAGAAAACAATCAAGGTAAAGAGATATATTTCAGGGTGGCCAAGTCTTGATCTCCCACAGGGTGAAAAGTCGGGGACGGGGTGGATTTGAGCTTTATTTGGAGGATAATAACAAGAACTAACATTCACTGAATGATACCTGTGTTTCAGGTACTGCTCTAAGAATTTTACATGGATCAATTTATCTAATACTTACAACTACCCTATGAGATTGGTACCATCATTATCTCCATTTTACAGATGAAAATACTGAGAGAGAGAAAGGTTTAGTAACCTGTGGTTCCGTGATTCAAACCTAGGTCATGCGACTCCAGAGCCTGTCTTCCTAATGACCACAGTACACTGTCTCACAAAATAAAAAAGAAGAACATGATTAGGTCCTTTGAATCATCCACCTGCCTTTCCAAAACCATACCATTTAAGCAGTAATGCCTAATTCTTTTCAGGTAGGCTAGATAGAAGGTCATAATCACTAAGGCTGTTGAAATGCCACAGGCATTGCCTGAGCTGGAGGGAAAGACAACTATCGCCACACATATTCATGCTCAGACAACCACAAATACATTTACATATGCAGTATACTGGTTATACAAATATCTGAATATGCCTAAGATCATAGATGTTTAATATCACCCAGACCAAGTAGATACTGATGACGGCTTATGTGCAAATGGAGTCAGAATAACCCCCCGAAAACATTATCCCCAAAAGACATCAGCAAGATTCTACATGCCACTTATTCTAAAATGGGGCTAATCATTAAAATGCAGCATTCTCAGACACAAAGGTGTACTACTAGTCAACTAGCCTTTGGCATCATCTGGCATAGATGCTAAGTAAACTCTTGTGCTTACTTTAGGCTTTTCCTGCCCTTGCTGATATGAAAAGGCCTTGGTTTTTAAACTTGACTTATCCAAGTTTAATGTGTTGGGCCAAGTAAACTCTATCTGGATTTAAAACCTAATCTTCTGGGAGCCCAGTGGAACTTAAGTCTGTGTTGAAGGCATTTTTACTACAAAGCCAATTAATCACATGCTCAGAGGGGAGAGAAAGGGGCAGTTACTCATTCCCTAAGTTGAGTATAATTACACTAAATCGAGTTATGAAAACTGTGAGCACATTTAGGCTGGGACCTTTGCATCAAATATAAGTAATGTCCCTGTCTATGTGACATATATGTAGGAAGGCCCACAGAGCTAAGGATAAATTGGCACCAGCAAGTGCTCTTTAAATGCACATTTAAGGAGAGTGGAGTTGGCATTCAGCCATTCTTCTAGGAGTGCTAGCACCTCAGCAAGTCAAACTTCACAGAATCCTATACCTGAAGAGATCTGCTCCAGGCCCCCTGCCTTCCAGCTGATGATGCCCATACCATCCAGAATAAATATGTCACTTTTTGTGGTTCTCCAGTCTCCTTCATTTAATCTTTCTGTTATTTTTAACACCAGGCAATCCAGAATTCCTTTCTGTTAAGAATTTCTCTCTGACAGAGAATTGGGTCTGTCATCACCCCCCTCCCAGCATTCACTAATTACCAGCATTCACTAATGACCAAAACAGCCTATCCTAGACCATTATTACCAGCCACTCTTCAGGCCATGTTCAATGAGGACTAGTTCTCACCAAGTAAAACAAGCATCCAGGAAGCAGAGATTGGGACTGCGTAACGAGCTACATGACATCGTTGAGGGCTTTCTTTGGTTGGGGCATGTTGTCTGATACTCTTGACCCCAAACTGGAGTCACCCAGACCTCTCACCTCATCCCTGAGAAGGAATCCCTTTATCCATTATTTACTTAGGTCTTTAGCCTTTATGATGTACAGAAGGCCATAGAGAGCTCTCAGAATGTTTCCCAGCTTTAGTTTGAATAGTAATCTTAGGGTTGTGGAAAAATCCAGCTACATAAGGTATACTCTTGTAGTACTTAAAAATTGTGATTAATGAATTATGGGTGTGACTCTGTTTAATATTGGTCTCTCTTTTTAGACTAGAAGTTTTCTCAGGGGCCAAAACATGCTTGTACATGGCTGCACCCCTGATGCATCATACAATGCCTGACAGAGAGTATTTGCTCACTAAATGTTTGCTGAATGAATATACAAAAACTGAGGCAATGCACAGAGAACAAAGTTGGCTTCATCACAGTCTTGCCTACAGTTGTGAAGAGAGAACTTTCTCCCCCACTACTTTTCCCTGAGATCAGTGCTGTCTTGGAAATAACTTTTTCCAAACCACATCTTCACCATCTTAAACTTACCCCATAGTTTTCTGTCATAACATGAGTTTTTGCCAGTCACTCATTCCAGTCACATCAAAAGAACACAGAACAAACTATAATTGAAAATGGACAACTTCCCAAATCAAACGTGACTCTGACCCAAATCAGGAGGGGAAGAAACAGTAATTCGTTCTGGCACCTTAATTAATTATCACACAGATTGCTTATTGATTTTCTTGTATTCGGTCTGATGCTTTATGAAGCAGACTCCTTTCAATCAAAGTGTGGACAGCATAAGGAAGGCCTGCAGATTAAAATATATCTAAATATTTAGGAACACAAGATCCGAGATTTTCCTAGGAGTCATGTCAAATTGTGCCCAGGCAGACACCCTGTTAAGTACTTGAAAATATATTTTCTTTACTTAGGTGACCAAATTTCTGTGACTCTGAGGCAAGACAAAAAACATTTCAAAGTGAAAGATGCCCCAAAGGGATTTTTCCTGGCAGGTTACAGCCAGTAGTAGGATCAAGTGGGGAATCCAGCGGAGAATTATGGGTAGAACCAGAGAAGAGATGGGTGAGGCCAGAAAGCAAGAGACTGATCAAGAAAAAGTAGGCAAACCTAGTTATGAAAATCTTGCCTTGAGAGTAAAAATGAAACAATTATAAGCTGTGCTTCATCAAGGCAACAGAATAGAAAAAGAGACAGAGAGAGAAACTGAGAATCAGGATTGAGGGCAGGAGGCAGAAGGAGGAAATTGAAGGAGTCAATAAAGGACAAAAATTCTATAAGAGATATACGGGAGCATCATACAACAAGGAGGGAGATAATGTCAAAATTCAGAATTGTCCAGCCTTAAAATGGACATTTTGCCTCTCAGGGGCCCCAGTGAATGTGTAGAAACTCCTACCACATGCTATCTCAGAGGTATTTTTCACATATCCTCTTTCTGGAATGAGCTTTGTGTTTCATTCTTAGAGAAAGTGAGAGGAACAAAAGGAAGACACTAGAATCCTTTTTCCCTATATGATGGGTATATTTCCCAGCTCTGTTCCCTACAGTTCCAGGTATAAAATCACATATCTCAAAGATAGCCCAGACTAGGAGATTCCATAAGAACTTTATCAATATTAAAATTCTGTGCTGGAGACCCTACTTAAATTGCTTGTATTTCTATCAAGTCAGTTTATGTGGGGGGCAGGGGAAGGATTAAGCCATGGGGAAGTAGTTGGAGTCAGGGGAGAGGAAGGAGGAAAGGGGAAAGATAACTGAGAATTCAGAGAACCATAAAATAGCATATTTTCCAATTAGAGTTAATTACTGCTACACAACAAACAGCATATGCATGTCAAACTTTCAAACTTTAATGGGATGTGCAAATGAATAAATAGGCTTTTGTGTCATCTTAAGTGGGGAAATTTTAGAAAGTGGTGGTAAACAGATATGCAATTCCAGCTAAAATTGAATGTTGCTCAACCTTTAGGCTGAGGTTTCATCTCAGTTAATCTGGGAGATGCACAACCACCGTACTCTGATCCTTACTGCCCCTCCTGGAGGTAAGACATCCTTGTTCATTTCTGTTGTAAAGGAAGAAAGAAAGGTCCACACAGTCTGTATCAGTCTGGACCTGGGCCAATAACCTGAGGGTACCCTGGCACTTTTAAGCTGCTACACCTTGTAAATAACTGCCTGGACAGCTCTAAGTATTGCAGAGACATATGACAAGAGTTAGGGCAGGTGATAGATTTTTGTATTGTTTGTATATATATTTTTTTCTGACTCAGAGCAGGTTTTAATTTTTTTTTCTCAAATAGATCTTAGGATTAAAAGCTAACTTTTTATTGATATATAATTCAAAAACTATAAAATTCACCATTTCAAAGTGTAAAATTCAGCAGTTTTAGTATATTCACGAGGTTGTGAAATCATCACCACTATTCACTTCTAGAACATTTTCATCACCCCAAAAAGAAACCTTATATCCATTAGGCAGTCACTCCCTATTCTCCCTTCCCCCCAGCCCCTGGCAACCACTAATCTTCTTTCTGTCTTTATGGATTTGACTATTCTAGACATTTCGTACAAAAGCAATCATACAATATGTGGCCTTTTGTATCTGACTTCTTTCACTTAGCATAATGTTTTCAAGGTTCATCCATGTTGTAGCATGTATAAGGTATTTTATTCCTTTTTATGGCTGAATAATACTCCGTTGTGTGGATAGAACACACTTTTTTCCCATTCATCAGTTGATGGATATTTTGGTTGTTTCTGCCTTTTGACTGTTATGAATAATGCTGCTATGAACATTCACGTACAAGTGTTTGCATGGACATGTGTTTTCATTTCTCTTGGGTATATATCTAGGCATATAATTACTGGGTCATATGGTAACTCTAGGTTTAGCTTTTTGAGGAACTGCCAAACTATTTTCCATAATGACTGTACCATTTTACCTTTCCATCACCAAGGCATTAGGTTTCCAGTTTCTCCATGTCCTCACCAACATTTGTTTTATTCTTTTTTTTTTAAGTCATTTTTTTTTTTTACGGTCATTCTAAATGATGTGAAGTGGTATCTCAAAGTGGTTTTGATTTGCATTTCCCTAACGACTGAAAATACTGAGCATCTTTTCGTGTGCTTATTGGCCATTCGTATATCTTCTTTGGAGAAATGTCTATCTGAATCCTTTACCCTTTCAAAATTTACATTTATCTTTTTGTTGATTTGTAGGAATTCTTGATATATTCTAGATATACGATTTGCAAAATTTTTCTCCCATTATATGAGTTGTCTTTTCATTTTCTTGACAGTGTCTTTTGACGCACAAATGTTCATTTTGCTGAAGTCTAATTTATCTACTTTTTCTTTGGTTGCTTGTGCTTTTGGTATCATATCTAAGAAATCATTGCCTAATCCAAGATCACAAAGATTTACACCTATATTTTCTTCTAAGAGTTTTATAGTTTTAGCTGTCATATATGTGTGTGTGTGTGTGTGTGTGTGTGTGTGTTTGATCCATTTTGAGTTAACTTTTTGTATATGGTATGAGGTAGGGGGTCTAAGTTCATTCTTTCACATGTGGATATCCAGTTGTTCCAGCACCATTTGTTGAAAAGACTATTCATTCCTCATTGAACAGTTTTGGCACCCTTGTCAAAAATCAGTTGACCGTAGATATATGGGGTTTCTTCTAGACTTTCAATTCTATTCCATTGATCTTTACGTTTACCCTTATGCCAGTACCACATAGTCTTGATTACTGCTGCTTTGTAATATTAATAAAATAAAGAGGGGAAAAAAATCCACGCAATCATCTCAATAGACATGGAAAAAGCATTTGACAAAACTCAATACCCTTTCATGACAAAAACACTCAATAAACTAAGAATACAAAGGAACTTTCTCTGCTTAATAAAGGTAATCTATGAAAAACCCAGGGCTAGAAGCATACTTGGTGGTGTAAGACTGAAAGGTTTTCCCTGAAGATTAGGAACAAGACAAAAATGTGCACTCTTTCTATTTCTATTTAACACTGTACTGGAGGTACAGGGTAAAATGCAGAGCAATAAGGCAAGAAAATGAAATAAAAAGAATCTGGACTGGGAAAGAGAGAAAACTATTTGCAAATGATATGATCTTGTATATAGAATATCCTCAGGAGTCCGCTAAAAATCTATTTGAGATAACAAATGCATTCAGCAAGGTTGAAAGATACAAGATCAATATACAAAAATATACAATAGCAATGTATAATCTGAAAATGAAATTAAGAAAACAATGCCATTAATAATAGCACAAAAAAGAATAAAATACTTAGGAATAAATTTAACCAAGGAAGTATAAGACTTAGAAATTGAATACTATAAAACATCATTTAAATAAATTAGAGAAGACCTAATTAAATGGAAAGACATACTGTATTCATGGACTAGAACACTTAATGTTGTTAAAATGGCAATACTCCACAAAGTGGTCTACAGACTCAGTGCAATCTCTATCCAAATTCTAGTTCCTCCCTCCTTTTTTTTTTTCAAAAATGAACAGGCTAATTTAAACATTCATATGGAATTACAAGTGACTCTGAATAACCAAAGTAATTTTGAAAAGGAAGAACAAAGTGGGAGGAATCACACTTCCTGATTTCAAAACTTACTGAAAAGCTACAGTAATTAAAACAATGTGATTCTGGCACAAGGAGAGACGCATAGACCAGTGCAATAGAATTGAGAGTCCAGAAAAAAAAATACATCTATGGTCAATTGATTTCAACTAGGGTGCCAAGATCATTCAATGGGGAAAAACAGTCTTTTCAATGTATGTATATATTTTTTATGCATATACATATTGTGTGTGTTTGTGCATGTGTGACAAGTGGTTTGTATAAAAACATTTTATTGGATCTATCTGTTTATCAAGATGCTTGTTCTTTAGTCTCTGGAAATGCTGGGGAGAAAAAGAAAGTAATACTTTGTAATAGGTCCTTTATATTACTTGAAAGATATGTGCTATTACTCCTGTTTTATAGATAAGGATGCTGAGTGTTGGAAAGGTTAAGCATTTTCCTACAGGAAAATGTGTAGGTCTCATAACCTGAAAGCGGCATATCTTGGATTCAAACCTGGATGTATGACCCCATAATTCAAGATGTTTCCATTGCATCAAGCAGGATAGCAAAACTCTACTCATGTTTATGTCACATCTGAGGGAATGGCTCAACATACTCCAGTCATGCACTATTACCCATTGCCAAATAAGGATTAGGGGCAACACTGAGATCAAAGACCTTGCAATGTACTTTTCGGAAAGCATTTTCACATTCAATATAGCAAAAGATACTCACATTACCCCATGAAATAACCAGGAGTGTAATCTCCATTTTATAGATAAAAACAATACATATCATCATCATCATCATTATTATGACTCACATTTATTGAATGTTTACCTTTTGCCAGACACTGTGCTAAACACTTCACATGCGTTATCTTATTTAATCACTCTAAATATCTTATTAAGTTTGTTCTATTATTAGCACTAGTTGTGCAGGTGAGGAAATTGAGGGTCAGAAAAGGTAAATAATTTTCCTGTGGTCACCTAGCTAATAATGGAGTTGGGATTTAAAGTCTGTTGTGCCTGACTCCAAGGCCAGCACTGTTTCTACTGCTAGCCTCTGCAACAGGTTAGCTGTAATTTTGCATTCTTTCTCCCCATCCATCAGAAAGATCATAAAAATTGGACTGTATCAAATTCTTTACCTTCCTTTTGTTAAATCTTCCCTAAGCTTTCTCTGGTTTATCTAAACTTTAGATGTTCATCCGCGTGATGTGGCCATTTGCGTTCTGTTTGCCACTTCTGAACAGGTGCAGATTTCTTCAGAGCTGCAGAGTGTCCCTCCTGCCTTCCTTCCCTGTTTCCCTCTACTCTTAATAATTGTCATTTTCCACCTCCTTCCTCAGCCCCTAGTGCCACACAGGTGAATGAGATGGCTGGCTATATTGTGATTTGAGGAGATCCAGAAAGATAATGTAGCTTCGCAAACCCGTGTGAAATCTCACCAAATGATATTAATTTCTTTTTTTTTTCATGATTGTTCTATATTCAAGATGCTCATATTTAAAAGCAAATGGCACTGGGAAGAATTATAAACTTTTATTTAACACTTAAAGTAGAATTTCTTTCTTTTTTTTTTTTAGTGAAGAAGATTAGCTCTGGGCTAATCTCTGTTGCCAATCCTCCTCTTTTTCCTGAGGAAGATTGGTCCTGAGCTAACATCTGTGCCCATCTTCCTCTATTTTATATATGGGATGCCTGCCACAGCATGGCTTGATAAGTGCTGCATAGGTCCGTGCCTGGGATCCGTACCTGGGATCCGTACCTATGAGCTCCAGGCCGCCGAAGCAGAGCACGCAAACTTAACCACTATGCCACTGGTCCGGCCCCTAAAGTGGAATAGGCCACAGAGAATAGAGCCCATTGTGAGTAAAGATGTGTATGTGTGTGTGTATATGTGCATGTTTACATGTGAGTGTGTTCATAAGCCCTAGTGCACAAGAGAGGAGCTTAGTGGAATAGGAACATACCCCAGACAAATTATCTATCCACCTTTGTCCACTTTACATTTTTCCCAATGTGGGCCTAGGTTAGGGTTCAAGGTATAAAGAAAGGTTCCCGTTTGAGAGCTGTAGGAAGGAAAGATAGATGAGGGAAGAGTACGATTTCTGCTTTTTTTAAATCTCCAATCAAGCCCTTCTTTGATCTATGTTTGAGGGCACATACTTATAGCACATTAAAATTGCATCATTTGTCAGACACACAGGGCAACAAATGGAAAATAAAAGGCTGGGCACTGGAGGGAGGTTGACTAGAGTTTACACGTATTAGCTGAGCAACCTTCGGCAAGTTGATTGACCTCTCTGAACCTCTGTGTAGCAAAGAATTTAAACTTGTTCAAAAAAGAGATCCGGCCTTTCCCCCAGCTCCTAGAAGATAACTTTTGTTTGCCTGGGGGCTTTGGGCTAGCCAGATAGTAGCAGTGTGATGTAGAGTAGGGGCTTTGGGTCACATGGTATCAGTCAACCTGGAAACTGATATCAACCACGTGGGCAATTGATCAGTCATGTCTATGTAATAGAGTCTCAGTAAAAACTCTAAACACTGAGGCTTGGGTGAACTTCTCTGGCTGGCAAACTCCATGGGTATTTTCACACATCAATGCCAGGAGAGTAACGTGTCCTCACTCCACAGGGAGAGGATAAATAGAAGCTCCACGATTGGTACTTCTGGTTTCTGCCCTATGTGCTTCTTCCCTTGGCTGATTTTAATTTTGTATCCTTTCCCTGCAATAAAACATAACTGAATATAATAGCTTTCAGTAAGTTTTGTGAGTGAGTCCTAGTGAATTATCTTACATAAGGGTAGTTTGGGGAACCACCCAAACTTGCTGTTGGTGTCAGAAGTGAGGGTGATCTTGAGGATTGTGCCCTCTAACTTTGTAGTTGGCCCTAATTCTTTGCAACCTTAGTTTCCTCATGTCTAAAGTAGGGATAATACCTATCTACCTATTTGAAAGATAATTATAAGGATGAAATGAAATAAAACATTGAAAGGGCCTGGAACTCTTTAGGTTTCTCAATAAAAGGCAGGTATTATTATCAAGTACACATAATCACCATTATCAATAATCTTTTCAGTATGGTTTATGAAATATATACGTTGTTTCACACATACATAGTCTCAGTTCTTCACAACAATTCAAATAAGTAATTAATATCTTCACTATCGATGAGAAAGCAGAGGGATAGCACAATTAAGTGACTTACTAATTCATTCAGTAGGGAAGTGTTGAGTGCCTACTTCATGTGAGGCATTGTGCTAAGTGTTGGAGATGCAGTGGGGAACAAAGAAGATATGACACTAACACTCATGGGGTTTACTCTCTAGTGAGAGAGATAAACATTAAACAAATAAACGTCAAAATATACAATTAAAATTTTGATAAAAACTATGAAGAAATAGAACATATAGTTAAATATAATAATAAGTGACCCTGGTAGGACATGAGACCAGATTTTTGAAGACTACTATTCTGTCTAATGCACTCTATGGCCTAAGATAGGTCAAGTAGAGTGATCAACCACCTTGGTTTCCTTTGGACTAAGGGGTTCTCCTTGACATAGGATCTTCAGTGCCAAACCTGGAACAATCCTGGGCAAACCAGGATGGCTGGTCACCCTAATGTCTAGTGTCCAATGACTTGGTTCTTCCTTTTCTAAGGCTAATTCCTGTATGTGTGGACTTTGTCAGGGATCATGTCTGGTGAGCTAGTAACAGAAGAGAATCAGAAGGTAGATGACCCAGAAATTGTTAACATCAAAGGCCACTTATGGGAAAATCACTGCTAGGAGCTCCTTTGAGACCCGGTTTTCTTTGCAATGACCTCCAGGACATCTCTGGTAAAGGGTTGCTTCAGTTGAAGAAGAAAGCTAGAGTTTGGTCAGGAAGCAGATGCAAGAGTATGTACTTCAGGTTAGTTTCAGGAGGTATGGCTCTCACTTATGCTTTTATTAAAGTAAAAGTTTTTATCTTAAAATCACCTGCAGTTCCAAAAGTAGCTAATTTATATAAGTCACACACAGACACAGTTGGGGAGCAAAACAGAGCTTTCAACCAACAAAGGTAATTGCCACTAAAGCAGAGCTGAACAGTTCCCCTAAGTATCTAGGGCCAGCTGGATCCTGAGCTCTTATGGTTCATATTAAAGAAAACAAAAGAATTTTTACATTCAGGGAGCCAGAATCATGCATACCTAATTAGGAATGGGAGTTGAAATCAGTAAGACCCCAGAGTACACCTGGGAAAGAGGAGTGGTTTTGGAAGTGGGGAAGAAGCAAAGACGCAGAGCAAATATTTCAGGGCATAGTCTTGGGGCTGGAAAAACCCTCATACCCGAGACAAGGCCATTTCTCGTCCCCAATTTTTATATTGTCTATCAATTGATTTTCCTATAGGAAAATCATACAGACTTGTACTTAATAGGCTCTAAGAGAAACTGAGGTAACCTCAGAGGTCTGCCATGCCTGTATTTATAGAACTTTTTAAGGAAAGTGTCCTGAAAGAGTTCTTTCTCACATAAGTGGCTACGACTTGTGTTGAGTGAACCCAACCCTGCTACCCTGGCCACAAATGATTGGACCAGTAAGGGAAGGGAGATGGGGAATATTTATGTCATTTTCACCTCAGCTTTGGGTGGCCTGCACCTCACCAAAAAGAATGAGAAGCCTAGAGGTTATCAATTTTGGTGCTTGACTAAGGCAAACTGTCCACTCCAGGCTGAGAGTTAATTATTCCTCCTCTTCCTTCTCCTCTTCTTTTCCTCACTTCACTTTACCCTCTCCCCTCCTTCTACTTTTTTAATAAGACAGAATGCAGCAAAATCTGATAATGAACTATAGTTAGGCGGTAATAATCATTAATGACTTTTTTCAAAACACTTTCTGGGATATTAACTCTTATCGCTTTCCCTAGAGTAGTAGCAGTTAAGAGATTGGACCTTTGGAATTACACAAACAAGAGTCCTCTTACTCACTGTGGGACCTCAGACAAGTCATTTAATCTTCCTAAGCCTCAATTTTGTCATCTGTAAAAGTGAGGATTAGATGAAGTACTGGGTGTAAAATGCTTGAAGAGTGCCTGGAGCACAATAAAACAGTCAGTATACTCAACACTGGCTATTGTTTTCCTTGTTATGTTATGATTCCCGCTACTGCCATTACTACTACTACTAATACTCTTGACAGACAGCAGGGGTCTGATAAAATGGTCTCAGAACAAGTAAGCTTTGTGGAGTCAAAGTCAGGGATGGAAAAGGAGGTGGGGAAGGGGAGGGCAGGCTGGTCTGGGGCAGTGCACTGGAAGATCTTGGGCTAGGAAGGAGACCACTGGGTATATTAGTGTTGGGCAGGGTTGGAGCAAGAGAAGCATGCAGAGAGTAAGAAGAACAAAGGGGGCCCACTTCACCTGCCTCACAATTCAGTTTATCTTTACACTTGTTGGAAATTTTTGCACATTCATTTCTATAGGTTTCCTCTTCTCTTGCTAGGCTGAGAATGGTTTTAGAGTTGAGGATGGGAATAACAAGGGATATATAAGCATCCTCAAATGGGGTGGTGTCTAATCATGCATGTAGAAAGAGTATCATGGCTGAAAATAGGTTGGAGGAATACAGAACACTCCTTCCATATAAGGGAGAAAACACTGGTAATCTACTTAAATTAAAATCAATGTTATTGGCTCCTTTATTACACTTTTATGGTCTGCAAAGTTCCATCCTTTTCAGGTTGTAGAGTCAATGGTATGTAATTCTATACCAATGATAAATTTTCCTTTAGAAGAGAAGTGAAGGTTTTAACTTTTTAATAAGAATTATTTCCCTAGACTCTTTATCCTGTACTCAAACTGTTTAATTTGTAAGGCCATATCTCTGATTCACAAAACTTTAAGTGACACTAATCTGGCTCAGCTATTTTCATTATTAATGTACAACAATGCTAATCTAGTGTGACTTGACTCTTTAGCCATAATATTAAGGTTTTTCTTCACCCTAAAGCAGAATTTAAGATTAGCAATAAAATTTTACATTTTTGTATTATCTAGTTACTTTACTGATGTTACACCCATTGAAGATTAACTGGCACTAATAAGTGGGTCTCTATTTAAAAATAAACATATAGTTCTGGTGTTTTCCGGGGACTGTTCTAATCCCAATATCGCATGCAGAGTGGCACTAAAGGTGAAAATTACAATAGGAATAAACAAAGTAATTAAATAAAATAAAAGCATAACCTATAACCCTCTCTAGATTTTGATCTTTCTAGATTTATTATTGTAATAAGTCCTTATTTATGTGGACCTCATAAACAAGCTTTGTGATCATTCGGACACGGGCTGGGCTTACGTTGACCTTGCATTATCTATGAAGAAAGGCTTTGCTAAGCAAATTAACAGTATAAACAGAAATGCTGGAGGAATATTCAAACTACTTAATAGACCAAACTGTGCTTTCAAATACTTTAATTCCATCCCATTATTACAGTGATTACAATTACAAATGAATCTTATCTTTCATTAAAGCAGGCCCAGCATGATCCTTACTCATCACCAACTACCCAGCACTGTTTTTCACATATTCTACTGTTTAGATTCATCACCAGTTTAGATTGGTCTCTCCCACAACTAGTCTGAATAAATAGTGGCTAATTATTGACCATTTGGATTGATGTTATGATTTACAGAGTATCTTTTTCTGGAAGAGCTTCATAAATATTCTTATGTTAACATTTAACAACTCCCTTTACACAGACTTACATTTTCAGTGGATCTTAGAGAAAGAAGAATGCAATAAAGTATGCCACAAGCGTGTATTTCAAATGCATTACAAAAGTACATTATTACAATTGAACCGTGGCAAAGTTCATAGTCCACATAATCAGAAGTGCCTATGTTTCTTTCAGAACTAAGAAACTGAAAGGAGGATCAAGAATACAAAATAACCCCAGCACTGAATCTCAAGGAAATAGGCTTTCAATATTTTCTCTCCTCAAATGTTACATGACACCATGTAATTGGGGAGTGAGGTTAAGTGGGAGAGAGGGCCCAGTGAAGAAATTAGATATCTCATGAAATCTAGACTAAAGTCAGGACACTCCCAGTGCATCAAAGAAACAGTCTCCTTTGTGGGTACTGACTCTAAAAAAAAAACACTTCCAAGTGGACAGATCTATATGTCCTAAGTATGCAAGAGATTTGGTACATGTTTCTAAATTATCACAGCAGCCCTGTAGGAAGAGTTGTCATTATTTTGCTTGGACAAAGTAAACACCTGAAGCACATAAGATTTGGGGAATTGCCCTCTGTCTTCGAGGGTGCTGCAGAGTTGAGATCAGAACCTAAGTCACCAGCATCTACATTCCCTGATGGTGTGATGATTGAGCTACTGCAGTTGCTGCTGTTAATAAAAGTGAAAATGGCCATAGCAGCAGCAGTAGTTCAAGCCCTAAGTACTTAACATATACTTTTCAGCGAATCCTCACAATACAATGAGGTAGGTGCTATTTTATACTCCCATTTTATAGATGAGGAAACTGATATAGAAAGAGGGTAGGGGCCCTTCCTAAGGTCACACAAGCAGTAAGCATTGGAATTGGGACTTGACCCACAGTCTAACTACAAATCCTAGGCATTAACGACTTCATCTCCAGCAAACCAAACTGCTCCCTGCCTTTAGCTTTATACTCTGTGGGGTAGTTCAGGAGACTCCCTTGCCTCCCTCGAGGGTAAATCCTCAATTATCTCAGCTAGCTAAAATTCTGTGCTAATAAGGTCTGGCCCACAAGGACAAATGTGTATGCTTAATTTTAATCTGTTTTAAATTCACTTAATTTTAAGTTGTTTTATGGCCCGTGGCAATATCCCCAACTATAGGTAGTTCACCTAAAGGTATATATTGTTGATAGGGAGGATGGAAGAGGGAAATGGACGTACATTGTCTTAAAGTGGATATACCATTGATGGTGAGAAGGAAAGTATTACAAGCCCCATTTTATAGATTTTATAAGCAAGAATCAAAGAGGCTAAATGACTTTCCCAATGTCACACAGTCAAGGAGTCCAGTGAGTGGCAAGATCAAGATTCAAACCTAGTTTTGTCTATGCCAAAGCTCATGCCATTTCCAATTCACCACATGGTTCCCCAGATGCTTAAGCTCAGGGAAATACTTTCTGGAGCTAGATTGTCTGGATTTGAATCCACACTCTTAACGCTTTCTGTCTTGGACAACATACCTAATCTCTCTGTGCCTCAATTCTTTTATCCACTAATAATAGAAACTATCTCATGGGGTTGTGAAGACTAAGTGAGATGATGCATCTCCAGGAAAACACTGGTACCCCAATACCCATAGGTATATTCCTCATACTGTTGCTGTTTTCTTGAATGGGTTCCTGATTCCTGCTATTTGGATTTCACTGCACAATATAATAACCACTGGCCACATGTGGCTATTAAAATTTTAATTTAAACTAATTAAAATGACTTAAAATTAAAAACTCAGTCACACTAGGCACATTTCAAGTACCCAACAGCCACATGTAGCTAATAGCTACCATATTGGGTAGTGCAGATTTAGAACATTTTTCCACATTGCAGAAAGTTTCATTGGACACAAAGAAAAATCATGTAGGTTTACATATACATGTGTATGTAAATACATAGAAAGAGAACTGGAAAGATGCAAATGAGACAATTGAGGACAAGACAGGGGATTAAGGAGGACCTTCATGTTTTGTTGTATATGCTTTCATATTGTTTGAAAGGTGAATACATTCATTATTACTTTTGAAATCTAATAAAACACAATATTTCTCTTTAAAAGTAAGCAAATTTCGGGAAAAAAAAATTGCTTTCAGATCTGAGGATAAGGCTGGCTTTCCTAAGTAGGCTAGAAAAGCCTGAAGGGGTGAGGGCAGGTGTCTTTCCTAGTAGAGGATATTCGCCTAAGGACTCTGCTTGGCTGTTTCCTCAGTGTCTGACACACAGCAAACATTTGCTGCCAAATAAAGTATTAATTAGAAAAAGGCTCTGCTGGGGCCACGGGCAGAGGAGTTGATATTTTCGTTTTGCCCAGATAATAAGGAGACTTTGTGAGATACTATTCTCCAAGGGGCAAAACAGCCCCTTCAGCCTGGCCTTGCCCAGCCCAAGAGATTCCCAAGCCAAATTTAGAGCAACGCTTGAAATATCAGGCAACAAGCACATCAAGAAAATCACAAGCCATCCTATGCCCAGCAAAAGAAGCTGTAGAAAGCCCTTCGTCACCCAGGCAAGGGGCCAAAAAGCAAGGGGGCTAGCCATGCTGACTTGTTTGATACCTTAGAAAGAATGTCTTGAATTATTCCATGGCTCCTTACCAAAAACCTTGATGAAGTAAAGCAAGAAACAGAAAATCAATATCAATGAGAAGAATAGCTTGTAACTTTTAGATTAAAGGAGAAAAGCTGATAATGAAAAGGCTCTGACAATTCAACTCCTGTTGAAAGAAAAAATGATTACCCCAAAGCCCTCAAGCTTCCCCCACTTCCTACTCACCACCCCCACCTGGCTCTTTCTTGGGCCATTTTCCATATGAGGAAGTTGTCCTTACCTTCTGCTATCTTAAGGGACAGGCCAAGGAGCAACTTGGCTAAAAGCACCAAGGCTCAGTCATGATTGCTACATTGAGATTTTCCAGAAACCTTTTCTTCTGATCTTGACAAATTTTAAAAGATGGTAAAACCAGATGCAGCGTCAACAATCTCAAAATGAAAGCAGTAAAATGCAAATGGAACAATTTCTTGCATTCTATCAACCATTTTACATGTTTTACAGCTCCCTCAATTCTCAGGAATTTGAAGAGTAGAATGCCCTGCCTCTTTAGAACTCTGGTATAAATGAAGCTTAGCCCAACACTACTTCTGGGCCAATCTATCACTGAGCATGATGTTACCTGACAACACCTAATGAACGGTGACAGATTCATTTCTGCTAGCTAAGAGAAGTCAGCTGTCCACTACAGAGAACTACGTTCTTTCTAATTGATGCTCACTCACAGATCCCAGGAGGTAGGCAGGAACAAATTATTACGTTGAAGAAATAGAAGTCATGAGCTTCCTGTCACAATGGCTCTTAACAGAATGTTAATATTGATAGAGACCTTAAAGAGATCATCTAGGGCAAACTCATCCATTTTACAGATAAACTCAGGCTTTGAGAGGGGAGAGAACATAGAACCCATTAGTCTCAGAGCTGAGACTAGAACCAGGTCCCTTTATTTAGATTACACTCTCTGATATAACTTACTAATAAAAGACTGCTTTAAAAGGTCAGCACAGGACCATGGATTAATAAACACAGGAGACTCAATTTATAGACCAGTTTCTGAAATTGTGGTTGCCGGGTTTGGTGGTAATAGGTCATACTATTTATATTATTGGAGTCCATATTAAGGTCATCAAGATGACCAGGGTTTTTCTTGATTTGTAAAAATGCAAGAAGGGAAGACTACAATCATAAGTTTCAATGATAGTAGTAAACATTCACATACTAAAGTATGTTTGACTCATGTCTTGTTTTTGCCTTCCCTTCCCCTGGAATAAAGTTTCACTGGAGAGCCTATTATTCAGCTATTCACCTTGTTTTAGGAGATTTAGAGAGTAAAGTTGATTCATGCTCCTTAATATTCATATTCCAGATCCAGGTGTCTTCTCTCATTCTGGTTAATGTCATAAGTTATCATTATATATAGTTATTTCACAATGTTCACAGGATATTGATATACAATTAACTTAAGAATAATCAATACATTTCTATGGGATATAATTTTTGTGTCTTTTTACTTAGAAGATTATTGATATGCTTGTCAACAAGCTAAGTACCTCTCTTTGTCTTGATCTGCAAAATGGGGATGGTAATAATAGTACCTATCTCATAGGGTTGATTGAGGATATTAAATGAGTTAATATTTTAAAGCACTTGGAACAGTGCTTGGCAAATAGTATTTGTTAAATAAATCTGTTACACACTAAAGCGCCTACATGATATCAAACTCCAGACCAAATTGAAACATCTGGGGCAGCAGTTTTTCAGTGTTGGCTTTACATCAGAACATCCTATGGAACATTTAAAAATGCAGATACTCAGGTCTTACTCCAGATCTACTGAATTTGAACCTCCAGTGAAGAGAACATTTTGGTGGAAAGGGTCTGTATACGTTTGTGCATATGTGTGTCTGTGCGTGCGCGCGCGTGTGTGTGTGTGTGCCTGCGCCTGCATTTTAAAGTTTCATAGATACTCCTGGTTAAGAACCATTGGTCTAGACACTTCTGACTACGTGAGGCAATTTTGGAATGCTATGGAATTGGAATGCTGAAACTTGAACTTACCGAACTGCTACTCCTTTTTAATTCATCAGCACCAACCAATCCTTCCTACTCACCCCAAGTGCAAAATTTTTGAAGCACCCTCCTGACATCACTTCTGGTCTAGAATATGGTTTAAATATGGTCTATATTTAAAGAAATGGCACATTAACTCAGATAGCATTTCAAAGAGGATTCTAGGAGAGGAGAGTTTGGCATACCATTTAGAACTCTATTGCCTCCTCTGCCTTACCTTTAAAAAGCGAAGTTCACTGTAATGGTCTTGGTGCTACTTTTTATACCCTGTCCTATTTTGCCTTCTTTGTGCTGAAGTATATTTAATAAAAGCAAATGAAAAATGTGTGTTGAGGGGGAAAGGAGGAGCCATGGTAATAAAGGAAAGGCTGCCCATCATCAAAATATTGATCATTTGAGTATACAGACTTGAGAGTTCCCAAGCTCCTCCCATAAGCCATATGTTGGTCCTTGTTGAATTTCACAACCCTGAGACACCAGTCAAAAATACATTTCCATGGGGCTGGATAGTCCAGGCATTTATGTAACTGACAAAATCCATTTGCTCTGTCCCTTACAATCATCGTATTTGTCAGTCAAAATGTCAGCAGCTGCTCCTAGGACTCATTTGAGTTTAGTCAGTATCACAGTTGGTACTAGTAGGTTTTGCTTCAGGAAACCATTACTAAGGAAATCAAGTGTACTTTTGCATATGAAGTGTTTAAAAATTAATAGGCAACAAGGGTTGGATGTGGTAAGCAGCTAAGATTGCTAGGTAAACTGAGGAAGACATGTTCTGGGACCAGAGAAAAGGCAACTGCCTCACTGGAATACTAGGGAGAAGCAAAGAAGAGATCGTATTCTGAGAGTGGGGAAAGAAAGGGAAATTTTGGCATCAGTGTTTCAAAACAGTAGAAAGCCTTTCAAGTTTCTGTGCCAATGCATTTCAGCCTGCCTCCCATTCAAAGTCTTCACACCTCCCTTAAGCTGTATTCCCTGTCTCTCCCACCACCAGTAACTTGCGGTGTTCAGCTAATTCCAATCTCCCTTTCACTCCCTATTTTAAACCAACACTAATCTGAAAACTACCTCAGGGAACTTCCCTCCAGTGTTGGGAAGCAAGGAATGGGAGTATGAGGAGGAGACACAACACACAGATAAACCTAAAAAGAATTGCTTACCAACAGCCGGGTGTCCTATCATGGTTACCAAATTTAATATAACTCCTGCCTTAGGTAACATCTTTTATGCAGTAGGTCTTAATCACTACAACTTGTAAAACAGCAATTAAATTAAAACAATGTAGAGTAAAAAACGTTTCTTTAAACAATGGCAACACAACTGCACTGCCAGCATTTTATGTAAAAGGGGTAGCTTTTATATATTTGAACACTGAGAGTCTTTTATACTTTTTGCAATGTCCTTAATACTCATCAGTTTTAGCTCTTCTCCAAGACTGACACTAGGTTACTCTTGAGACCTTATTCCTGGTCTTTGATTTTTCACAAAATAGTTTTAGTCCTGACTCCCTGCTCCTCCACACATTGCCCACTTCTTATTTTGGCAGGGAGCAGGATGGGATGCCTAACCAAAGTGTGAAACTAGTGCTTTTTAGGACAAGATGCCAATAAGAGATATTTATATGAATCTAATTGAAATAAATTAATATAAATAATCATGTAAGCATGAGATCAGGTCTCAAATCACCCAGAAGACATTTTTATAACCACCAGTTTTCATCAAACTCCATTGGAGAAGTTCTAATATATGCCAAAATAGAAACCAAACAGTATCATCTCCATGTGCGTCATTTGAACCCTCAAACCCTTGCCTTTATAGTTGACCTTTTAATTATTTAAACTGGACTTGATGCTCTTCATGGGCAAGACATTCTATTATCAGCAAGTTTTGGTTTTGTTTTCTTTTGTTCAATCAAATGCAATTACTATATTGGGCTGCCTATTTTATCTTCATAGCTTTGCTTCCAGAAACTATATAGCATAAAATATGCAATCCTCTAAATCATTTCAAAGTACTTTTCCACTTACATTTTTAGCAAATATGGCCAGTAGGTTTTAGAAACTTAACAGGTTTGCTTTCCCTTTGAGTCAAAGGGAACTGGCTGACAGATGACTGATAGGGAAAATTCATACCTATTTAGCAGCTATTCAGACCAGGTGGCTCCAAACCTGTGTCAGGAGAGTTGAAGCAGAACATCGTTCAATATTTTCCATGAAATAAACTGAAGGTCTCTCAGCATTTAGTTTCAATGGGCTTGGTAAGTAGATAATGAAGATAAACAAAGCCAGTTCCTTGATCAGATGTTTTGGCACAGAGACCAAGATGGAAACATGAAGTTCTCAAAGACCAGCCCTGAATTATTCTGGCAAAAGGGCCTAGCTTGTATGCTGCTGATGGAGGTGAGAGTCCATTATCATTGTTTATGATGGGGCAAACTGTCAACATTGTAGCTGATGTTAAAGCAGGTTCTTCTTCTTTACTCAGTCAGGAAGCAGAAACCACGCGCTTCCAACACGAAGAGCACTTTCAGCACCGTAGTTTTTGGTTAATCAACAGACTGTCATATAGCATGTCCCTAGCATGCACATTGGCATTTACCTCTGAAGCAGACAACTGTTGATAATTATCTGCCAACAATTTACAAACATCTTTGCTCTTGGTTATCAGGATTCCACTTGGAGATAAAATGGACTTTATCCTACTCTTGCATTTTTAAGCTTTGAAGTAATTATACAGAAAACTGCCTATGTGATTACCCTCATTAAAATATTTGGCTTTCCTCATGAAAACTGACATGGCAGCTCTCCCACTTGGTGCTGAGTTATGTTCATATTTAAGAGAAAATCATTTGCTTAGTGTGTCAACTCTTTCCTTCTGTGGGCACACCTTCTCCACTTTGTCAATGTCATCATCTAAATTGAGTTAATTCTAGGTTATACTTTTTTTTTTTTTCTGGAGCAAAGGAAACAAATCTGCAAAATGGCTCTACCTTTGTTTTGTAAGCTGCCATTGTTTCCAGTATATTCAGTCAACAAAATTAATTGAATCTCTACTATGTGTGTCTAACTATGAAATACATTTCTTATCCAAGATTTGGCGAATTTTCTTACTGACAGCAGTGGGAGGGAAAGGGAGAAGTTTCCAAATACATTCAGATAAGCTGCTGTTTCATCTTGGCTAAAATTTGTTTGACAGATCTAATTTAAGATGACTACAAAACTAGCCCTGAAAGAGCAACCCATTAGTCAAAAATAATCTCCACTTCCTGTTCCATTGTTTAGTTCATTAGTCGTTTATGAAGCATCTACTATGTGCTAGACACTGTGTTGTGTTAGAGATGCAATGCCGAGAAATTCTAGTTATTCCCCACAATAGAGATCCTACCGTTCACTGCAAGGGAAAGCTTCTAGATGGAAATAGCTAGATTATAATTTGGCATAGGAAATAAGGCCAGAGAAGAGAACTGACTAACAGTTGTCCCTAATAGTAGGTAAGGGGCCTCAGTATCATTCACTGAGTTGGCTAAGAAACTGTATAATCGTGGTACCAGCAATTTCAACTACTTCTGCTAAAGAGTGACCGTGCTCATCATATATAAAGTGTCTTTGCCTTTGCCAAACCTACATGTGTCACTGTTTATGCAATTTGCTCTTTACTAAACAGAACAATAAAATCCAAGCAATCACATCAGTGCAGACATGTAGCCAGGCCAAACATTTCACTTGCTCCAATTAATTAACTTACTAGCTGGCTTAACGAGTACACAGTAAAACCTTGATTAACTGGTATGCTTGGGGAGTAGGATATTGTAGGTAATTGAACTGTCCAACCAAAAGTTGAGCAGAAAGCATTTTTGTTGTTTTTAACCCTTGTTAAAAATTATTTTTGACGTATCAAGGAAAATTTCCAGCTCAAGTGAGTGAAATCTAGTACACAGAGTCCCATTTTCACTGGGCAATGACGATCATTCAGGACTTCATGGTCATTACTGTGCACATCAGCATTCACTCTCCAGAGCAGGAGATAGAAAATTAGAATGTCTAAGACTGTGGTTTGACCTAAGAACATTTCCTGGAAGCTATTTTTAAAACAAATTCGTGATACTAGCTTGCTCAGGTTTTAGCCTCCTTTTCCCCAAAATTAAATTAATAATAATAATAATACTGTATTCTGGCTATTTTACTGTTTTAGTGAAGTAGAGTCTGCGAAAATACTAACTAGCTGCTTAACCTTTGGCAAATAAAAAGATATTATGCATAGACCCTAAAATCTGAAAGGAGTTTAACATTTTTTTTCTTTTTTTTTTTTGGTAGGGAAGATTTACTCTGAGCTAACATCTGTTGCCAATCTTTCTCTTTTTTTTGCATGATGAAGATTAGCCCTGAGCTAACTTCTGTGCCAGTCCTCCTCTCTTTTGTATGTGGGTCTCTGCCACAGCATGGCTGATGAGTGGTGCAGGTCTGCACCCAGGATCCAAACCCATGACCCAGGCCACCAAAACAGAGGATGCTGGACTTAACCACTACGTCACGGGGCTGGCCCCTTGAACATTTTTTTTTTTTTTTTTTATAGAAGAGGAAACAGAGGTCCAGGAGGAAGTGAAAGTGACTTAGCCAAAGTCCTACAATTAATCTTAGAGCTGAGCCCTTTATCAAGATTTTCTCTTTCAGAATTAAGGGTTTGAGCTATACACCCACTGCCAATAATAAATTTTCTGGGATTATGTTTTCTTTTATCTCAAATAAAAGGATTAGTCTTCATGATATTAACTGTTTCTCCCAACCCTAAATTTCTCAATTTCTTCAAATCAAGACTGTAATTACTATACCTGCTTTAGAATGCTTTTTTTAACCAGCTCAGAGGTGTGGGTATTATAATGACAAAGCACATTTTTTGATTTTACATAGCATCTCAAATTAGACAATGCAATGCAGAATGCTGAAAATTGTCAGAAGCCTCCTTTTATCTCAGAGGTGCATTGAGATGGAACTTTGAAAGATCATCAGTCTGCTCTGTCCCATGGCTGATGTTCTTTCATTGAAATGCAAATCTATTTTTTCTAGAATATCTATTAGTGATAAGAAGAATTCCAGTATATGAAGGTGAGAATATATGATTCCTTAATATGGCATTTTATTATTTTCAGTTGGAACTTTTTAATTCAGAAGAAATACAGGTAGGAAACTTACTGATTTGACTGTGATGCTCACTAGAAGAAACCTGTCATTTTTCTTTCAAAATTAAAAATTGAAGTGTTTGCTAATTTATCTTCTGAATGTGTTTTCTTAGGCACACAAAGAAGAGATATTCAAATTACAGGAAAGTGTTGCTTTTTAAAGTTAAAAGTTTCTCCTTTCACCTTTGAAAAAAGAAAAGTGGGCCTAATTGAATGCAGCAGTGTATTAAGTCATTTTGGTTGCTCTTTCCCTGGCCAACTACCGGAGTATTTTCAAATAGGTAAACCCACTGGGCTTTTTCAGTAAAATCGAGCATGATTTAGTAAGTCTGAGCACTTTTACCACAAAGGTTTTTAAGTTGGAACTGTTAAGATTCTAAAGGATAGGATTTTGCATTCAACTGTATATCAAATCCACAGATGACCCCAGTTTCTTCTCTAATTACTCGCATTTTGGTCTTTAATATAAATTTATAAAATAGCAAAAGATAAGACTAGAAGTGACTGTATTTAGCTCCTACACACAGATATGTATCTTTGTGTTTCTCATTTTTTTACCATTGTCAAAACATTCACTGCGTAGTGCTGAAAATAATAAGCAAGTCATTCCACTACAATGTTGAAAGGACTAACAGATGCCACATATGCTATGTAGGTCAAGCTATGTTATACCAGACATTGACCATACAGAACTGATATTATATGTCTGACATGATTTCACCAGTAGAATATTCACATTTATATTACAATAAGTAGGGTTATAATCAGGACATGATAATGGGTTGGTGATGACTTCAGAGACAGTAATCAAGGAATATTCAAATTTTTCATTAAAATGTTTGCTTATAAATGTGGAATTTATGAGACAAAATAATAAATTCAGTCAAAATCTTAAGATGTTATACCAGTTTCTCTTTGGCTGTATCTACAAAGATAGGCAGACAATTCAGACTAAAAAAGAAATCCAAGTTAGGACCTGAGTTATCTAGATCTAGAGACTCTCTGGGATGATGGACACGTTCCACATCTGCTCGGTTCAGTATGGTAGCCACTAGCCACATGTGTCTAATGAGCACATGATCTGTGGCTGGTATGACTGAAAAACTAAGATTTTAATTTTGTATAAATTAATCAATTCAAATTTAAATGTAAATAGCCATATGTGGCTAGTGGCTACCATACAACACAGCACAGATCTAGATATTTTTATACAGAATAATGTCAACCAGTCAGGAAATATTGTGGTGAAGCCAGTGCGGGGTGGGGAGGGGGGCAGTGGTGGGAATCTGGATTTGGTTTTTTTAGATATGAATCCTAGACTCCATCACTCACTAGCTGTGGGGATTTCAACTAATTATTTAACTTCTGTGAGCTTTACTTTTCCCATTTAGAAACTAAAGGCAACAATAATAGTCCTACCTTGTAGGGTTGTTCTGAAGATTTAACGAGATAATGTAAGTGAAACCCATAGCACGATGCCTGGCATAGAGTAAGCACTCGAAACACAGTGGCTGTTATTATTATTACTTGATCAATTTCAAAACTTCAATTAACTTTGGGTTATATAGACAGTTTTAATGTCAGCAGAGGTGTTTCAACGTGTGGCAACTAAAAAAAAAAGTCGAATGGAACAGAATAAAAAGTTCAGGCATATAAGAAAAGAATTCAACTTTTTATCTCCTCATGGCATATTATGCCAAGGTGGAAAATTGGAAAGTGACTTCTTATCATGGCAGTATAGGAAGTCTCAATAATAAACAGTTGAAATCTAAGGGATTTTAAGACCTATGAGAGGAGCAGGAGTTTTCGTATGCTCTAGTGAGAGGGGCTTTGAAAAGATAGCGAGCCAGGAAAAAAAAGTCATTATAAGTAATTCTTTTAGGAAGCTCGACCAAAAACTTAGTCACTTCCTTTATTTTTCTAGCAGAAGCTGCCAGGCCCATGAAATGGTCTTTCGCCAATCAAGAGTTTCATGCCAGTATGGCACGGACGCCTAATTTTCGCCCAATATCCCCTTTGCTCTATAGTAACAGAATTCCAAATTTTTAGCTGAGCTTTCTGATCAGCCAGCATAAAGCATGTATTTCCAGTCGTCTTTGCAGCTAGTTGTGGCCAGGAGACTAAGTCCTGATCAATGGGTATAAGTGGAGGTAGAACATACAAATTCTGGGAAATGTCCTTAAATGGAGCAGTTTGTCCTTCTCTTTCCTTTTCTCCTTCTTGCTGGCTAGAATGCAGACATGACAGCAGAAGGAAGCCCTCTTTGACCAGGAGGTATCCTTCAGAATGGAGGAAAGGCATGGAAGAGCTGCAAGATCAAAGGGCTAGACCATACCAGCCCTGCTATGTACCTGTGTACTTGAATGCATGAGAGAAACAACCTACCTTGTTAAGCCACTCTTATTTAAGGCTTTCTGTCACTTGCAGCCAAACCGAATTCTAACTAATCATAGGTGTTCTAGTTTAGACTGCATAAACATCTCTTTTCAGTGAATAAGAGTTCCAAGGTAGATCTGCTTTAGGTTTACTGTAGTTAAAGTGAGGGACACACTAATAGAGGGTACTCAAATAAGAATTTAGTGTATTTTGAAACTCATCCTGTACAGGATTCAGGAGACCAGTCAAAAATCAAATAGGCTGCTAAAGGACACATAAAGAGAGAATATCAATGAAACACAGAACTATGAATGTCATGGAAAATGTAGCACCATCTTACCACATCTACCTGTTGAACAGCAATAGAAATGGAAATTAGAAAACTACACTTTTCAGTGTACCTAAGTCCTTCTTCCAAAAGGCTTCCTTTACTCTTAGATGAGATATTTAAATTTTTTTTCTGCCACTTGATGCTAGTTAACCTTTGATGAACACTATCTGCTATAGAAAATGTATTATTGGGCAAACAATGAAAGTACTTGGTGGTAGATTGGGGAACACAAGGCAGCCAAAGGTCTCCTAACAATTGTATCCTATTAGAAGGAAAAACATTCCTTGTAGCTATTCTTTGAAAGATCAATCAGTGTTGCATTTTAGGGAGAAAAGATCATTAATCAGAACCAGTTTTAGGACAACTCAGTGGTTTTAGAATTCAACAACTATTTGGTTTATTATTGTTGGGGAATAGGGAGAATCCCCCTCTGCCCTTTCCCTTAAGGTTCTTATGGCTGGCCAAATAATTAACAAACAGGTTAGCAGGAGAAAATAATACCAAGTTTAATAACATGTATACATGGGAGAGACCAGGGACACTGTGTTTCTCAACACAATAGCAGAAATTCTCGTTTTAAATACCATCTTCAGCTAAAGACAAAGGAGGATGTTGGGGGTAGGGGGAGTCGGTTACAGGAGATTACCACTAAAGCACTGGAAACAAGAGGAAGGTTATTATGCAGGTTTAAGTCCTCACCTTCCACATTGATGAGTTTCTAGAAATGAGGTCATCCCCCCTCTTCCCAATACAGAGAGGGACATACCTTTACAAATGGAGATTTCCCTTATAAATGTAAATGTTTGTCTGGCAACTCCTTGGCAGGGCCATCCAGAGAATGTGGCCAGAGAGATAGAACTTCTGATAAGATGGGCTTGTTGGTGCCTTTTCTATTGTAACATCTATTTTACATTATATTACAGCCATCAAATAGAAGATCTGTTCCAGGAAGGAGTTATTATGTCAAATTCTTTAGGCAGTTAGTGGGGGAGGTCAAATGTCCGTCAGAGAAAACAATCAAGGTAAAGAGATATATTTCAGGGTGGCCAAATCTTGATCTCCCACATTATTTATTAAGAACTAAGAACTTGCACAGTATGGGGGCAAAGTACTTCCATGGGCCTATAAAAAGAAATCAATAGTTTTCCCCAAATTAATACTGGATTCGTTAGTCAGAGTGCAGGGAGTGCTTAATTTTCAAGAGCCATGTGTGAGTATTGACATTTCAACTATATAGACGTAACTTTATTTACTGTAGTAAAAGCATATTAATGTTGATTTATTTAAGCACTTCAGTGAAGTGGCAGTTCAGTTTAATCAAATACCAAGCTAATTGGGTTATGTTTGATTTAAAAGTTTCAGAACACTACTATAAGATTTGTTAAAGGCTGAATTTAGAAAAGTTATAATCATTAAAAATTTACATTATGTGCTGAGGCTATACTGAGTTTAGTGGCAAATTTCCAAGCAGCAGACTTTTTAAAAGACTAATTGTCTGTGACTATGTAATTCCCTCAGCGCTGAGCAGTCCTTGCCATTGACTTGCAAATATCAAGTTAGAACACTGCCCAGAGCATAGACACAAAAAAAACGCCTAAAATGTAGGAGAAGAGGGAAAAAAGAGTATTGCTATATGTTTGCATCTTTCTTTCTTTTTAATTTCCAAACTGCACATCCTACAATTGTCATAGCGCCAGCTAAAATTATAGTGTTTTGGAAGGTATGTCAGCATATTCTGAAATTGATTCCTCACAACTCCTTTCCAGATGTGCCATATATTCAAACACATGATGCCACACATCTCTATGAAACTTGCAAAAAAATGCAATTATTGAGAGAGAAGGGGTATCCACATAATTGAATTTTTCAGCATTTTCTTGGACAATTTTGCATCCTGTAGGTAAGGTTTTATTGAGGGAGTGGGCAGGAAGAAGTCCACAGGGTGACAGAGGATTTTGGAATGAAAGGAAAAAGAAGAAAGATTTGTTTTTATCAAGGATAATACAAATTCCCTGTGATTTAGACGTTATTCTCTAATTTTCAGTTTAGATGATAGAAGCATTAAGTCTCTACACCTCTGGTGCCTAGGCTAGTGGGTAGCCACTAGCCTAATAATGCGGTTACTGAGAACTTGAAATGTGGCTAGTGCAACCAAGGTACTACATTTTTAGTTTTAATTATGTTTTATTAATTTAAATTTAAATTGCCACATATTGTTAGTGGTTACTGTATTGGACACTGTAGATCTAGCAGCTTGATGAAATTCCATTTTGTTTTGTTTTGTTTTCAAGACTACTTCATAGGTGGTGATGCAAAAATGGGTTCCTTTAAACCTGTACAGTCCAATATGGTAGCCACACATGACTATTGAGCACATAGTGAAATGGGCCTAGTCCAAATTAAGATATACTCGAAGTGCAAAATACACACTGGGTTTCTAATTATTACTATAAAAAAAAGAATGTATATCTCGTCAATCTTTTATATTGATTACCTGGTGAAATTATGGTTTTTTAAATAAATTATTAAGTTTAATTTCACCTGTTCCATTTTACATTTTTTTAATTTAGCTACTAGAAAATTTTTAATTACATATGTAACTCATATTATGTTTCTTTTGGACAGTGCTGCCCTAAACAAATTAGGACAATAATTTAGTTCATTAAGCATGAAAATATATCATCAGTGAAAAAGCATCAAAGTAGTGCTGCAAAATATTGCAATTCTTTAACTGATTACTCCATTGTTAAACAGACTCTTTCCTTACCATGTGTTTCATGACACGTGTCACAAAAACGTCATTAATATCTTATGAGGAACCAGCGTTTCCCCTCACGGCTGTGGCTCCTCTCCCTCCTCTACCTAGACTGTCACAATGGACACTCTTTCCCATGTACTGTCTTCATTCCTTCTTCTCCCACCGCACTGTCTCCTTACCTCCTCATTTCTGCATTGGCATTGGTCTCAGCGGTGGTCTATGAAGTTGTTTCTAAAATAGATCCTTCACACTGTTGAGTCACCATTCGTTTATTGGGTTTGCTGTATACCTGCCATCTTTTTTTCTCTCTTCTCTTTTCCCTCAATCTATTCACCCTCAAAAAGAGAGTTTCTTTTCTCAGATTAACTATGTTTTAGGCATGATTTGACACCTCAGATTTTCTATGATGCCATCTAACCTTTCGTGGCGATAGAAACCGACAGTTGTTTTTTAGTTAGCATCCCCATTTTCCACCATCTTGTCTTTTTCCAACATATGATGATTGAATCAGAAGAGACTAAATGGCCTGCTCACAAATCCTTAAGTGCTTACTCTGAAAGGATTTAGGCTAGAGCTGGCACTTTTAAATAAGAAAAGCTTTTGTTAGGATAGAAGACAAGCAGATGATGAGGCATTCACACTTAGTTACTTCTAAAATCTTCTCTCTAGAGCATAGGAATCTTACATCATTAGTAGCTGGATTGAAAACCATAACATGCAAGCTAACATCAAGAATTATCAACCAGAAGCAAATATTTCAGGGAAGTGAATTCCCCTTCTTGCCAAAAATAAATGAATAAATAAATAGATTAATTACTTAAAAAATAAAAGTCATTTCCTGTTTCTATTGGCTAAAACAATGTACCAATCTTAAACAGAGTAAAATGGCATACCAAACATAATAGAGGTTCAAAATTATTGAAGATCTGAAAGAAAAAGGAATCCTGAAGGAAATACAAGTTACCAAAGCTGTGATAATATTTTGATATCATAATGAATGGTATCTATTAAATATGTGTCATCTTCCAAGCCAAAATTAAAATATTCAAATTAAGTTCTACCTTCAAAAAAGAACTCTGTATGTAAGGGGAGTATGCAACTCCCTGCACATGGTCAGAAGTGAAAGGCACCAAAAACATCTCCCATCCCCCTTCCTCCCCTGCCATCTATTATTCGCCATCCCCTCCTACACACACACACACACACACACACACACACACACACACACACTTGTACCTTTATTGGATAATGTAGAATGAAGGAGCCTGTAAAGGTAGAGCTATTACCTGAGAGGGGAATTACTTTAAAGGAATCTCAACCCTTACCACTTAAATTAGGTTTTTGTTCCAATTCGCTAGCAGAGAACATAGCCCAAGCTGGCTGGAAATCTAGACAGTTACATTTTGTTAGATATGGGAGGGTCTGGATACAAAATGCTTCTTCACATGTGGAAGAAACCACACCTGGAATCTCTAGATATTCAGGAGTAAAGGGAGAGGGCAGGATGAGGATTATGATCAAGTAAAAGGATTTGATCTGAAAAGTGGGAGGAAGGGAGAAGAGTAAAAGAGATGAAGAAATGTCCCAGAGACATTGCTTGTGTTGGCCCTTTTACTACGTCTGGCACCAAAAATGTCTTAATGCTTATGAGGGTAAATGAAGCAATGTGGAAAATGGACAATGAAAGATGGGTGGCATCTAATAGAGAAGCAACTAGTAAGAATACAAGAAGAAATAACATTGTGCCCACACCTACCAGTGAACAAGACTTACATGTCATTTTGTAGTCATCAACCTGTTACATTTAAAATTATAACTGAGGCTCTTAGTGAGTCAAGTGTAATCTATTTATTGTTAGAATGCACTGAATACAATTCAGGGACTGGTAAAAGACAGGAATGAGAGACAGAGTAGAATTAGCAATTGGATTCACCAAAAAGCAAGAGAGGGGATCAGTCTGCAATTTCAGAGTTACTGCTAGTGATGCCTGTAAGAACTGGTGACTAGAGTTTTCAAGCAAACACTAAGAACCAAGTAAAGAGAAGGACATAAAAGTTGTAATCCAGGGAATAATTAAGATCAGGAAGCAAAGGTACCTTGCATCTCACCCCATTGAGGGTCAATCATGGTACATAAAAAATTCTCCTTGGTCAGACCAATACTATTCATGGCAGCTTTCAATTCTTGGTTGTTTCAAGACATATTTGCTTTCCATACATTTTTCAGAAGAAGCACATGTGTGAAAGTCATGCAATATCCAAAGTAATGACAGCCATACATCTGTGCCAGGGAGTACCTTCACCAAACCGAATTTTAACAACAGTGTAAATTACCCACATGAGTAACTTGAGCACTTCATATACTAGGGAGTCTGTGAGGGCCTGGAAGTCTTAATGTACCCTCTTCCTAAGCTGTATCTAATTTAATGAAGAAGAGTGTGGCTCAAGCTCTTGGGAGAAGAAAGTACTAAATTTTTTCATAGTTATCAAATTTTTAAAGTAGAAGACATCAAAGGTTATTTAGTTGAACTTAATACTTATTATTATTATTTTTTTTTGCTGAAGAAGATTCACCCTGAGCTAGCATCCGTTGCCAATCTTCCTCTTTGTTTTTTTTGATTGAGGAAGATTTGCCCTGAGCTAATATCTGTGGCAATCTTTCTCTATTTTGTATGTGGGTCGCTGCCACAGCATGGTCACCAATGAGTGGTGTAGGTCCACGCCCGGGAACCGAATCCGGGCTGCTGAAGCGGAGCGCACCGAATTTAACCACTAGGCCACGGGTCCAGCCCCAAACTTAATACTTTTTTAAAAATTAATTTTTAATCTAAGTAATAAATGCACATACTTTAAAAAGTCAACTAGTACTACTAGGCTTATAATGAAAAGAACAGTCCCTTGCCCCATCTTCTCCAAAAGCAAACCACATCTAACCCTTTGCTCTGTTTCTTCTGGTGTTTACCTCCACATATCTAAATTATACAGTTATACTGTTATTTTAACTTTTTTTCAGTTTTAAATAGTATCTGCTGACTTCCTATTATAAGAAGAGAATTCAGCTTTCCTAAATACCCCCCTTTACCTAATGCATATACTATATTTGGTTAAATCAGTTCAGTGTTTACATTACTATGATGATATAACATTATTTATAGCAGAAGTACCCAGTTTATTATGATTACCTCTTCTTCTTGTACGACTTCTTTTATTTTCTGGAGCTCATTAATTGGCTCATTTTTTCATTTGCTTAATTTTCTATGTACCCATACTGAATTCATCCCCAAATTCTCTAAAGGATCAAAAACCTCCTCTGAATACACATTCAAAGATATCAATATGCCATGTCTCATGTTCTTCTTGGAGGTATGCCTTTTAGAGCTCTCTGTCCTTCTGCTCCAACATATACTGGGGTAGAAACCTGGCTGCCAGTTTCTTGGAGGTGGGGATTGGAGCTTTTACTGTTCAATATGTAGACATTCTCTTATTTCCCCTGTTTTCAGTGTAAGGCATCTTCTCTGTCCTCAGTTGGGCCTGGTGTCCCTGAGTGAAGAGCCTGAGTGGTTAAGCCTCTCCAAAAAGTAAACCTTCAGTCTCCACCCAGAATGGGAGTGGCAGAAGCAGTTGTCTGGGAGGACAGGATGGGAAAGGGATCTGGGGCAGGGGTCTAACTCCTTGCTTTAAAGACATTTCATCAGGCTGCCTGTTTTCAGTCTCATCCTACTGCCCTGCCTGAAGAAGTATGTGATATTTCTAGTTTTTGAAACATTCTAGGGTTCTATGGTAAGAATGGGATTGCTTCTTGCCTCCCCACCCCCTCTTCTGCAGGCTTCACTTATCCAAGGTCTGTTGAGTCAGTGTAACACTTGTCCATCTGCTTTCCAACTTCCAAGTTTTTGTTGCCATCTCTTGTTTGCTGTCATCTCCTAACCAATTGGGGTTATTTTTTTTCTTTGGTAAAGTATACCTTTTTTATTTATTTAATATCATTTAGTGGGGGTTGGAATATGGAATGGAGATACATGCTTATGTTCAATTCACTATGGATAAGCTCATTCATTATATAATTTTTTTTTTATTTTTTCCCCCAAAGCCCCAGTAGATAGTTGCATGTCATAGCTGCACATCCTTCTAGTTGCTGTATGTGGGACACGGCCTCAGCATGGCCGGACAAGCGGTGTGTCGGTGCGCGCCCAGGATCCGAACCCGGGCTGCCAGCAGCGGAGCACGCACACTTAACCACTAAGCCACGGGGCCAGCCCAGCTCATTCATTTTAAAATATGAGGCTTAAGACCTGGGAGGATCCAGTAGGTCTAAGTCTACAACATTTGCAAATGACAAAACCAGGTCTAGAGGGAACCCAAGACTCCAAGTCTTGGTTCTGTGCATTTTCCACTTATCCCACTGACTCCTTCAGATCGAAAGACTGCTATCTTCTCAATTGTTTTGACATTCTCATAAGTGTTTAGAGCTTTCTATAAAGTATTCTGAGTACAAGGTTTAATGCATTTAGAGTCCTGTGTATTACAGGTTGGCTTATTGCTCTAAGAGTGGTTTCTTTTGCCAATTTTCAAACAGTACTTAGCCCTAGGTATGTTTAGGAATACATAATTAAAATGATGTAGTTGACATTCATAAAATTAGACTCAATAACTCCAGAATCTTAGTTTGTTGTTACTATTTAGACTTGGCAACTTCAAAGAGATTATAACTCTTTGCTGGTGGTTGGCGAACTGTGGCTCTTTTCAAGATAAAAAGAACAACCTAAATATGAAGCAAGTAAACTTCCTTTGGCAATTTAAGAAGTTCATGACAATTGCTTATCTTTCACCTGAACTTGTGAAAAGTAGTGGTAAACTGAGATGTCTCCTACAGAAGTAGAAAAATGCTCAACTGTCTCCTGAGGATACAGTGACTATGGCTCTGTTTCCACATTGAAGGATATTAGAAGAAATAATTTGTCCTATGATATCAAAGCAATAACTGGGTAGAGAAAGGGATAGGGGAAGGGAAAAGGAGGAGGTACTTATTTCACTGCAGCTGTAAGAAGGTTGTGAAAGAGGAGAAACGGAAGAAGGGATTGGGAGTTGGAGACTGGCTATATTCCTTGCCTAAAACAAAAGATTTTAAGACTGTGTTCTGAAGAACACTAGTTGGCCAAAAACGGGTTCCCGATCCCCTCAGTCCTCAGGGTGGTTGAGCAGAGTCTGAGGCAGACAGAGTCCTTGGCTAGTCTCCTCTGATATCCAGTGAGCCACACACCTATTTTCCTCTTCTATATGTGCTCTGATGTGAAAAAAAAAATGTTGGTAATCATTGTCTTTAAGATCAAGGGATGACAACAGGCAGAAGTTGACCTAGAATCCACTTATATGCATGTTGGGAAGCACCAGAATTGTCATCCTCATTAAGACCACACAAGAGAGAAAACTAGTGTTCTTTGCTGCTGTGCATACTTGGAGTTGAGAACATCACTGACCTTGCACAATAGCCACTAGTTTTATCACATGGAGTTGGTTTCCCCTTATTAGTAAAGGCTCCCTTTAAAGGACTTTCCATGGCTTACTCCATATGTTTATTCTAATATTTCCATTACATCATCTCTAGTTTCTTTAAGTGTAACTTCATTATTCTTAGTTACGGCCCCTTTGCACCTTTTACTAAGGTAAATCAATATTTTCTCCTGCTAATGTTTACACAATTGGAGATAGTTGCAGATCTCTAGACCTCCCCCTAAGCCAAGTTATATGTATTTTGTTCCTTTAATCTTCTTTATAAATGATCCACTCTTAGTCCTTAAACCAAGGAAAGCCCATTTCCTCATACTATTGAAATATGGCACTTTTTCCTTGGTATGATATTGTAGCTTATAGGCATTGATCCTACCTTATATTACCTTTCTGTCTCTTTTAATCTGCTACTTTAGTTAAGTAAGAAGTGGATTCAGAAGGATAAATTTCATAGAACACATTCCTGTAGACACAAAATGCAGGTAGAAGGCAGAGGTACAAAAAAGGAACTAGGAGTTAATGCAAGATGTAGATAATTAATCTTCCGGTACCAGGTGACAGGACACTGGAGGTTCAGTACTAATCATATACCTAGAAAGAGATTCTACAGCCACTGTGCTCTTCCACTAAAGCAGTATGATCAGATATCAAACACCATGCATGCTTCCTCTGCCCCAGTGCCCTGCAGTCCAAGATTTAAAGATCAGGTAGAGAAAGAAGAACGAGTAAAGGAGAGTGAGAATGACTGGACAGTCATTGTCCAGGACAGTAAACTAGGAGAAAAACCAGGAGAGTATAATGTCAAGCAATCCAGGAGATGAAGTGGTTCAAAAAGACACGATTAACAGGATCATGCTACCAAGATGCTGAGTAAGATGAAGACAGAGAAGTTACCATTAGATTGTGCAACATAGTGGTCATTGGTGACTTTAAGAGCTGTTTCAGTTGATTGGAATGGACAGAGGCCAGATTGGAGTGGATTGAATAGCAGAAGTGTGAGCATGAGGGTGTGGGTGTGTCCAGGCCAGAAGGGCAGGGTTTGGGCAATTGGTGGGGGATCAAGTGCATTTTAAAAAGATGGAAAACCTTTGACTACCTTCTCTGTCTCATGAACATGCTTTCCCAGCTTACTCTAAGAGTTTTTAACTATATTCTTAACAACCAGTATGACAGCAATACTTTCAGAGAATTGGCTTCAAGGGGAAGGAGTGTGTCCCCCTGCTACACCCCAGCTATGTTCAAAAGCCAATTAAAGGTGTGGAAATGGAGTAAATGAGTGTGAAAAATTTTTTCAAGAAGTTCTTCCAAGAAAGGGAATAGAGAAATGGGGCAGTAGCTAAGGGAGAAGTGGAGGTTGAGGAGTTTCATTTGCTTGTTTATTTAAGACAGGAGAGAGTAGAGAATGTTTGAATGCCATTGGAAATGTTCCAGTAAAAAGAGAGAAATCAAGGCAATGACATCCAGAGCACAGAAGGCAGGGCTGGCCTTTGATAGGGGCTTGAAATCTTCAGCCATTGTAATACGAGGGAAAGCAGAGCAAAGATATGGATTCAGGGATAAATTTTCTTTAGAGGGCTGCTAGGAAGATTTCAGTGAGATAATAAATGCAAAGCTCCTGGACTATTGACTGGCACATGGAAGGTGCTTGATGAATATTGCTTCACCTGCCCACTCCTCATCCTACTGTCTCACACTCTCTTGTATCCAGTCCACACTCCCCAGTCTGGCATTGCTGGCCCCCTGTAACTACCCAACCTTTCTTCTCTCTTCACTGAAGAGAATCTTTCACTTTTTTGAGGCCCATTTTCCTCTTGTCAGCCCCATACACCTTGCTCAGTCCTCCCCCCTCAAATCACTATCAGACTATGCCTCAATTTCCCTGTAGCCTTTCTCAAATAACATCACCATCTTCCCCACTATTTCTCTCTTTTCCCTTCCAATCCAACTACCAATTTTGACATTGAGGTAATGAGCATCATCTCACAACGTTCTCGCTCAGCCTTCTTAGGTTATGCTCTACTTGTGCATTTCCTGTTCCTCTTGCTAATTCTCCCTAGTCCTTTTGTCTTCTAAGAAATTCTCAAGCAATATACATCAGCAAAGTTGTGCATATTAATATCCACAAAAGAACGACTCCATCTTCTAGATTTCTGTGTTTCCCAGAAGCATATGCAAAGGTAACTTGTGAGTTCAGATAGAGTTTCTCCATTATCTCTGATTTATGGTGAAGATAAAATGTAGTAATACTGTTTTTTTTTTCAGCTCTACTGAGATATAATTGACATGTAACATTGTATAAATTTGTGTACAATGTGATTTGATACATATATTTATATTGTGAAATGCTCACCACCATAAGGTTATTTAACGCATCCTTCACCTCACGTAATTACCATTTCGTTGTTGTTGTTATGGTGACAACATTAAAGGTCTACTCTCATAGCAACTTGCAAGTATACAACTCAGTATTGTTAGATATAGTCACCATGCTGTACCTTAGATCCCCGTAACTTATTCGTCTTATAACTAAAAGTTTGTACTCAACATCTCCCCATTTCCTCCACTCCTGGCAACCACCATTCCACTCTCTGTTTTAATGAGTTCGATGTTTTAGATTCCACATATAAGTGAGATCATATAGTATTCGTCTTTCTTTGTCTGACTTATTTCACTCAGCATAATTCCTCAAGGTGCATCCATGTTGTCACAAATGGCGGGATTTCCTTCTTTTTTCTGGCTGAATAATATTTCATTGTACATTTTATACCACATTTCCTTTATCTATTCATCCATTGACGGATACTTAGGTTGTTTCTATGTCTTGGTTATTGTGAATAATGCTGCAATGAACATAGGAGTGCAGATATCTCTTGGAGATAGTGATTTCATTTTCTTTAGATGTATACCCAGAAGTAGGATTGCTGGGTCATATGGTAGTTCTATTTTCAATTATTTGTGGAATCTCCTACTGTTTTCCATAGTGGCTGCACCAATTTACATTCTATCAACAGTGCACAAGAGTTCTCTTTTCTCCATACCCTTGGCAACACTTGTTAACTCTCGTGTTTTTGATAATAGCCATTCCAACAGGTGTGAGGTGATATCTCATTGTGGTTTTGACGTGTTGATCCCTGATAATTAGTGATGTTGAGCATCTTTTTATGTACTTGCTGGCCATTTAAAATGTAGTGATTCTGAATAAAAGATCTCATTATTTAAACATCCCTGGGCCTTCATTTTTTGTCCCTTTATATTGTATGTTATTATCACACTCAGCTGCAATAGCTCCAAAAGCACTATCATGGCCAATTTTTGTGAATAAGTATTGAAAATTCAAATTCATGCCATAAAAGTATTATTTTCTGTCACATTTATGTGATTTCAGGAATCCTTCAACATGTGGGTTCTTGAAACCAATCAACTCTTTATGTGGGCTATGACGTCAAGGCATATGCTGGACAGACAAGCAAATCTTCCCAATAAACTTTATATAGAAACAAAATCTCTTATTTAGTTTTCCAAAGGAAAATGTTTCTGGCATTTTTCTTTTTTTTTTTTTTTTTTTTGTGAGGAGATCAGCCCTGTGCTAACATCCACCAATCCTCCTCTTTTTTTGCTGAGGAAGACGGCCCTGGGCTAACATCTGTGCCCATCTTCCTCCACTTTATATGGGACGCCGCCACAGCATGGCTTGCCAAGCAGTGCGTCGGTGCGCGCCCGGGATCCGAACCAGCGAACCCCGGGCCGCCGCAGCGGAGCGCGCGCACCTAACCGCTTGCGCCACCGGGCCGGCCCCTGGCATTTTTCTTTTAATTTAGTAAATGGCCAAGTAAGATATATCACTGAATCCTTTTTCCAAATGCAGTATCTCTTTGGCATTTTTCTTTAAATTTAGTAAATGGCCTAGTAAAGTTATCTCATTGATGCCTTTTTCCAAATGTGGTGTTTCTTTGGCTTGTGTAAAGGCATGTATGTGTGTTGTGTGTAGTAGTTGTTGGTTTTGGAAACTCCAAAATACCTGGGATTGTTCTACAAGAAAAAGAAGCCAGGACTCAGTTGAATAACATGGATTATTATTTCTACCTTGTGGCTAACTAGCTGTGTGATCTTGGCTAATTAGCTTAAACTTTCTGTGCTCTCATTTCTTAGAATCTTAGCGAGGGGATTTGACTAGGATCAATGGTTGTCTATGCCTCAGCGTGTTTCCGGGACCCATACTGTGGGCTGCTGGGAGCGGAAGAGGGCATTGAGCTAACCAGAGGTTTAGAATTCAGAAGCCCTAAATTAAGGTAAAGTGTCTTTCTCATAGATGTTGGTCAAAATCCTTTTAGCTATTTTTGGTTTTGCCTCATTACCAAAAGAATGATAATGATGCCTCATGATCTTCCATGGAGGCCCTGGTTGATGGAGAGAGCCTTATAAATTATGTGAGATGCTGGATTCAGAAGTGAGACACCCACATACAAAAAAGGAAACTATATTACTATATTAAAGCATCATAGCAATACTTTGTAATATATGTTCAGTGGAACATAGTAGATAGTTAAAATTGTATTGAAGAGAATAAAGAGAGGATGAAATGCTCAGTAAAAGTAAGTAGAGTATAGGATGGAAGAAGTCAGATTGAATTGAATTTTCTCATGGGATAAAAAGCACAAGTTGTTTTTAGAATAATCTCTCTCTATAAAAAGATACATTAAACACAAATGGAGTTATATGATTTTTTTTTCCCTTTAACCAGTAATTTTTTTAATATTATATGATAATACATGAGGTAATATAAAAATACTTTGGACTCTTTTGTTTTAATGAACCTTATATCCGTGGGACATAAATAGATATTAGGTATAAAGTGAATTCAATAGTCAAATAAAGCTGTTTTAAACCACATTAAATAGTTTTCTTCTCCCTGTGGTACCTTTTAGAGCTGTTACTTTGTTGATGCGAATTGAGAATCTGCTCTTGGTAGATTCTGGTTTAGTGTTTCCCAAATTTGCTTTAACATGATTCACTTTCTGAAGAGGATTAGGCATGTCACAGAACATGCAAGAGAATGCAGTTTTTAATAAGGAACTTATAAAATCATGGTGGTATTATAATCATTAACTTGAAAATTTAGATAGAAGGCAACTAGCAAAATATGTCTCAGGCTTCAACAAAGACATAGAATGATAAATAGACTTCAAAAATCTCACAGACAAACTGGAGCACTCAAGCAAAATATAAAGGTACTGCAAACAGATCTTGAACAACTTTATTTAAAGACAGCAAATCTGACCAAGTACAATAATGAAAAATATGTAAAATCTGAATAAATAAATATTCATAAATTTGCCATGCCCTCAGGGGGTGTATTTATGCTCGTGCTCCCTCACATATTTCAACTGAATGTCCCCTCCTGGTACTCTAGCCTTCTGGGCTGTTTCTTTTAATAGCTAATGAAAACAAAACAAGTCAAGTTCCTATTCTTATATAATTGCAGGAAGTCCAGTCCTCTTCTCAATATTCTCTTATATTTCCTGGTCGCTGTTATTACCTTTAATTCTGAATTCCAGCTTCTAGCTCAATTCTTGATCTACTTCAGCCATCTTGGCATCTTTATTACTGATAACTGTTGTCTCTACACTGACTCATTCCACGTGTAGATATAACCCACTCTGCCTGACTCCTCAAAGTCATGCACTACTAACACAGTGCCTTTGCATGTAACAGACTTTTACTAAAGTTGGCCTAACAGGGGGATTACAGCACAGAACAGGTAACAACTTGCAAACGTTAACTATTGGACATCAGTTCCTGCCATAGTTATGTTTCATTACTGGCCGGCTGCCATGATTCTGGAGCCCAGTCTCCTATCAACTCTTTTCTACAGATTCCTGGTCCCTATTCTTGTCTCTCTGGCTGCCTGGTGGAAAATTCAAAATGCTGTTCCATTAGGAGCAATTTAGCTCCTATCTGTTTCAACCTCTACCTTCAGCTCAGGGCCTTTCCTTCATAGCCAAAAGGCTCATTAATGTGTTTCCCCAAATAAACCAGCTTGCTTTCTTCTTCCCACCTTCACTACAGAAATAGTTGTAGCTATTCAATCAACACTCTTCTCTTTCATAAAATACCTTTTGCCAAATATGAAAGCATGTTGTGGTTATTAATGGGTTCCTAAAAAGGTGAAAACGGAGGGACTCCACGAAATACTGACAACAATTTATGAATGACTTTGCCTTGTAAATAACTTATGAACACCTTTATGCAACGTTGTTTTTATTATTTTCTTTTGAAGTAACATAATCTAATAAGTTTCATGTTGTGATCAAGGTGATTCTTTTGTGCTTTAAGAAATCAAATCAAGTTTATAGTTCCTATACTCAAAAAGAGGGAATGGGGGATATATTGCAGTATTGCTGAACTTGTAGAATAATTTTCAACATTAATCGTATGGGCTTTTAAGATTAATTTGGCATTTAAGGGCAGGCCAGAAATGTGCTGATGTCAAAGATAAAAGTCTGGTCAGCTTACTGCTTGACGAAAGTATAGCAGCCTAGCTACTTAGAAAGCAGAGGAAGTGATTTCCACTTCAAATCTGTTTTCAAAAAAAGTGGGCCTAACAACATAGTTGAGCAGTAATTAGTTATAAGCTTTCAAACAAAATTATATTAAAGGATTCATTTATCTTGTGTTCAATAAGTAAGTAAGTTTGACTTTCTCCTCTGATAATAAACAGTCAGGGAGAACTAGAAAAATATGTTTTGAGACTCCCTCTCTCTTTTCTTCCTTGATCCTACCTAAAGACAAGAAGACTAAAGAGTGTGTGAAACTGATCATAATTCTAAGCAGGAACCAAACAAGATATCTTAAAAGAGTTTTTGTCTATAATCCCCCTACAACACACACTGGAAAACATTGCAAGTTCATTTTCAAATGTCACCACAAAGAAAATGATTGGGAAGGAAAAAGCCTGACTTGATATCAGTAGGCATAGAAAACACATTTCCATCCCCCCAAAAAATATCATCACTGCTACTAAAGAAAAGCAAAGAAAAAGTGTGAAAAACAACACAGCAACTCCACTCACAAATCAGAATTTGGAAAGAAGTTAACAGAAGGACAACAACTAATGAGAATCCCTTGCCAAATTTATAACTGCTCCATCTCTGTCAACATCAATATGCTGTCTTCTTTTACTGAATGCCACCCAACACACCTCACAGAAGCTATATGTTATAGGGAAATTAGACAGAGAATTGTAAAAGCTTGCAGTTAATGGTAACGATTGCTCTTTTTTCTTTTGTTTGTAGAATTATACCCCTTCTGCTCAACCAGTGAATCTTTCAAAAACCACCACTTGTCCCAAACAACAACAAAACCATCAACATCTAATTTTCACAATCTTTGATCGCCACTCACTCTTCACCTGTTTCTGAACCTCTAAGAAAAGAACCTTTCTAAGCCATAGTTTGATTCTCACAACACATTTTTTCTTCATTTAATCATGTCCTATTCCACATACAGAATTCTGTGCTATTATTTCAGTTCACATTATGCTCATATGTTACTATCTTCCCTTGTGCTACTTTAAACATTGTAAAATCCTAAGTTTATATCTGTCTGCACTTAATAGTGTTCATGGCTAAATCCAGAGGGTGGACTTCTAAAACAGAAAGTAGCACATACATATCATTTAAAGATAAACCTGGAAGACAAAAGGACTATTTCTAGTTCCAGATTAAAAGGAGAATTTAACTCTAAGTCTCCCTATATGGCCCATTGCAAAGATGCTTCAAGGCAAAAATGTATACTGGGTAGAAAGCTATTTGCTTGAGAAAAGTGCTAAACGAGAATTTGAATTTGACACAAGGGAATATTCTCATTAAGTAAGCTGTTAGATGCAGGACATTCAATAAAACAAGGCAAATACTCTCCTTTTGGTTGTAAAATATTCTTTCTAGCCTTTGAATCTTATTTTAAAGAAGCGTAATAATTGCCAAGTACATGAAGAGGCTCATTGCAGAGTTTTAGTTAATTGTGAGCTACATACAGATCTTCAAGTATGTTCTCTCTCCTCAGCATGAAGTCACTGTCCTTGAAAATATTTCAGAAAATGAAGTTAATTGAAATGGGAAAAATCACTTTTAGGCACTAGGGGTTTTAGCTAGTGAATTAATTCAAATAATGCCACTCTTTTGAAATAAACAAGTAGGTACAAAAACCTCCTGCCTTTGATAAGATGAGAACATAACATACCGATGTTGCCAAGAGGATTTCTTATTCAATGCCTACTCTACTTTTTAAAATTTTTCTTACCATTTTATTGACTATTTGGAGCAATGGAACTAGAAGAAATTTTTCTCTCTCTAAAGGTCTGTGTTTAAAATATTATCTTCCAAATTTATGTAATATTATTTGGAATTCAAATTTAACAAAATTAGTGGAGTAAAACTATTTGGGAGACCATTCCTAGAGCTGTTGGTACATTCTTCAACAAATATTTATTGAGACATTATTTTGTCCTGGACACTGTTCTAAGTACTGGAGGTTCAGCAGTGAACAAGCAAACAAGGTCCCTGCCATTATGAAGGTTAGGTTCTAGCAGAGGAGACAGACAATAACAGAATAAGAATTGTATAATTTCAGATAGCGATAATTGCTATAGAGAAAAATAAGGCAAGTTAAGGCACTAGAGCATGAAGGTGCAATTTTAGATAGGGTGGTCAGGGAAGACTTCCAATAAGAAAATATTTGACCAGAATAAAGAATGTGAGAGAAAATTCAAAATTTTAAGAAACCTGAAACACATTCATTATTTTTACCCAACATTTATTGAACATTTATCAAGTATCAGGCCAGACCTAGGGGCAAGTGATAACAAAACAACTAAAATCTGGGTGTCTACCTTCAAAGGGCTTGCAGGAAAGTGGAGCAGATAGACACAAAACTCGAGGACTCGTAATCCTTATATTGTGATCAGCTCTATAAAGGAGGACAGCGTCAGCCTAAGAAAATTATAAAATAGGGAAAGGTTGTCTTAGGTCACTCACATTCGATCTCCTTTCTATGTCCACTTCCCTTTTGTTTAGTGACCTAGGTTTTTCATTTTCGTGTGTATATACTTCAGCTTGCAGCTGGTATCAAAATGTACCAAGATTCAGTGGCCTTAGCATCCACTGACCTTAAACTGTAGAAATCCATCTGAAGGCATTTCAGATTTTGGACCTTTTCTGAGTCCTTCTTCACAGGGGAAAATCCGTTAGCCCACTAACACCATCTTCTCCATGGGATGGAACTATATGATGCTGCCCTCTCACAGCAGATATTTGACATTCAAATCTAGAATTCCATAGGTCCCAAAGAAGACACTGAAGTGGGAGAGGAGGTTTGTACTTCTGAGGAGGCTGGTGGCTGAAACTTTCAGTGTCTCTCACATCCTATTTAATAGGCATTCTCTTATGCCATCTACCTGTGAGGTTACACCCATTAATGATCACAGAGCTGAAAGCCAAAGAGCCTCGGCTATCCATAAAAAGACCCTACTTATTTCCTCAGTAACCTGGAGTGTGAAGGGGGGCATCACTTAATTTTTAAATTTCTTCTGCTTTTTTATCAAGCACTTCACTGAGATGGGGAAGGGAAAGATGTATCTATAAGTAATTTAACACATGTCACTGTGAACTCTTTAGACTAGAGGCACCTAAAAGGTAAAATAGCAGTGTCTTCAGAAATTAAAGACTTCAATCTGGTTCTTCTTGATTTTCTCTTGTATCAGAAAGAGAATAAGTAAGCTGTTTAGAAGCAGTCACTTTTCTTAAAGCCCCTCATTCCCCCTATATTTATGAGAGTTTCAGTAACCTTGGACTATACCTAGACATACATATATATATTCTAAATACATATCTATTCTATTTAGATTTTTTTACAAGTTCATCATGAGGAAAGAGAACTGACATAAATCTTATGAAGGATAACAACATATAGAGTGCTCAGAATGTGCATTAGGGAGTACCCCCATTCACTTATCACTTTCTACAATTGTATGGCTGATATTAATGCTCGCGTCCTAACTGTACTGACTAACTGAGGGCAAGGGCCATGCATGTTTTGATTATTATTACGCATCTCCAGCCCTACACTCTGCCTGTCTGCCATGTGGTAGGTATACGCTCACGTATTATTGACTACTTGAGTAAATGGGGAAGAAAGGAAGGAAAGGAAGGAAAGGAAGGAAGGAGGAGGCTCAGGTTAGCTTATCATAGGCAAATGCTCACTTACTGTCTTGGCAGTCCAGTCCTAGTCATGACCAAAATTATCCAAATAACAAGTAAATTTAACAGAGTGAGAGCAAGTGTGGCAAGTCAAAACAGAGCAACTCTATCTTAAATATCTGAGCCTCCTGAAACAATCCTCTGAGAATCCTCCTACTCACCAAATAAGTACCGGTGGCAAAGATGCCCCTGAGCCTGGCTGGTGTTTTGGGAAGCCCTACACTGCTGATGGACTGAGCAGTAACCCAGTGAGGCAGACAAAGAAGAGGTCTTCAGTTCCCAAGCTAGCTCATATGTGTACAAGCCCCATAGCCACCACCAACTCCCAGCATCATACCCAAGAACTGGCTTTCTCTCCATTCTCACCTATTGTTTTTGATTCTTCTTTTAACCTGGTATTATAGGGATAAAAATGTGAAGAGCACTTCCTCAGTGTGGTTTTCCCTGGCCCACACAGTCCCTCAGATGGTCCTGGAGCCACAGCATCCTAGGATTGATATATACGGTCTTGCTGAGGAAATAAGCACTAAAGGATGGAAATGACACTGTGTTGGAGGCCCTGACCTTGTGTTACAATTGAATGCAAACCAGCACTTTGACTTGAGTACATCTCAAGAGATTTGTGGAATGTTCACATAGGTTATCTGGAAATAATTCAAGTCTATCTCCCCAAATTAGATCTAACAGTCAGATTAAAACTGAAGAGAAACAGGACATCAACTTATTTTGCAGTGTGGCTTTATCTTAGAAACTTGATGACACTGTTCCAATAACCATGATAAATGATGTGGGAAAAAAGGATATGCTAAGGCAGGGATGGAACATCTTTAAATGAATGCCTAGTCACCTTAATTTAGCATAAAGTTTCTTTCCTCCATATCTAATCTACATTATATAAGAGGTATCCGTTCTTTTGCCTCACCTCAGTCCACCTCGCTGAGTCACTGCTCAGGTCCACCAGCAGTGTAGCTTTTCCCCAAACACTAGCCAATGCTAGGGCATCTTTGCCCTCTGATAATTATTTGGTGGACAGGAGGATTCTCAGGAGTAACAATAAAAGCTAATACCTATTGAGAGTCTAGGTGCCAGATACTGTGCTAAATAATAATAATAGTGACTAACATTTATTGAGCACTTACTACATGCCACGTACTATGCTGTTTTACCTGTATCACCTTCTCCCATTCTCATAGCCCTATGTATTGAGTACTAATATTATTAATCCTCATTTTACAGATCCCAGATCAATCTGCCTCCATCAGGTAAAGACATCAGACGGTCACTCAGGGTAAATCCCTGGTCCATCTTGCCCAGAATTCTGTCTGTCACAGGGATAACAGCAGCATCAGCAGCACTGGGCTAAATGCTTGACTGCATTATCTCCTTTAAAACTCACAATAACACTATGAGCTGGGAAATATTACTTCTGTTTTATAGAGAAGGAAACTGAGGTTTACTGAAGTTAAGAAACTGCCCAGGGTCCCGCATTGAGTGGAGAAGGCAGAACTTCAACGCTCAGGTTTCTCTGGCTCCAAAATGAGGGCCCTTTCTCCTGTCCTCCAGGATACCATGTGACTCCTCGTCGTCTGCTACATTTGGGAGACAAACCAGATATCTTTTATGTGATTTTCACAAATGAGTTGAAAAGATTTTAATTTCAAAGTCTGTTTTACTCATAACCAGAAATCACTTTCCTTAACAATTAACAGTTGAGGTCTGCAATTGCTTTTGAGGGACTCCCTGAACATCGGAATAAGGTCAGAGGAAAACTGTTGCCAGTTCTTATTTCTAGCTCCGTTTTAAAAAAATCAGAACCTGTACTATTATTGTGCAGCTCTTTTGGGGGAATTCCCAAGAGTATTTTTAGCAAGCAATAAGACATTTCTTTGTTATTCTTGAACTATATATTATGTTTCGAGAAGAGAGCATCTATTACCTACTGATTTTGAGGGTTGGATATTTCTCTCATAACAGATGGTCTTTTGTTCACGTCTCGATTCCCCTGACTTTCTAATTGCTAATATATGTGTTACTACTAATTATACCTTAGCAGTAACCTCACTCTAGTAAGAAGGCGCATATGGCTGTTTTTGTAGAGCTGGTGTTTCAACTTTTATAGCTTTCCCCTGAACTAGCTTCCAAACGTGACATAGGACTTCACACAATGGTTGAAGGTATAGTTCTCTTCATATTGCTTTGAACAAAGGAAAAACATCTAGAGGGACAGTAAAGGAAGGAAGGAAAAGAGGAAATTTTAATTCTAGATGAAAGTGAAAGATGCTACAGAAGAATAGAGTTATATACTCCCAGGCTACTCAATTCCATACTTGAATACTCTCATTGCATGCCTGCCCAGTGACCAACCAGCCTTGGCTTATACATGACTAAAAACAGGGAACTATAATTAAAATAGTTGGCCTAGTGCCTACACACATTATAAGTAAGCCCATTATAAGAAATGGTAATAATTGTGATTAACATGATTAAATGATTTGCCTATTTCTCAGACGGCCATAGCAACACCTGGCATTTCTTAGCTATCTCACTCTGAGAAGCTGCAATCTCTTTTTAGCTTACTCTTTCTGTTAAAATTCAACAGTTACATAGGGAATGTAGGAGACCAATATCTTGATGATGTTCATCAGAAATAGGAAAAACAGGGGACTTGAGTAACTTGCTAGGACTAAAAAATGAGTCAGTGCAGAACTCAAAATAGCACTCAATATTCTTGACTCCTAGTCTTGTTTCTTTTGTGTTTTTCCATAGACAGAGGCTTAAAACATCAAAACAGACCAAAGACTTTCACATGCATGCATTATTTTATTTAAATCTCTCCATAGAACTATTAAATATCATTATAGTTGTTGTTGTTATCCCTGGTTTTTAAATGACAAAACTGTGGCTCAGAGAGGTTATGTAACTTAACTAAGGTCACACAGCTAGGAAATGTCAGAGCAGGGATTCTAATCCAAGTTTTTCTGACTCCAGTGCTACAGATTTTAAATATAGTACTGCCTCTACTATGTGATACATGTTATTATGGACTAATCATTGGTTGGTTTAGGAGTATGAAACTGTGGTCTAGAGAGGAACATAGATATTGAAACCACTAATTACAATACATCAACAATATTGCTCAAAGTAAAGCACATGCGAAGTGCAGTGGAAGTATAGGAGAAGTCAACACAAGGAAAATCACACACTCCTTAACAGAGGAGATATTTTTGAGCTGAGGTTAGGGGAAAAGTAGCTGAGAAGAGCATTCTCAGCAGACGGAATGGCACATACAAAAGGCACAGGAGCATGAAAGATCATGATGTGTTCATTTACGGCTGAAGTGTAACAAGCGAGGGGGTAGGGATTAGGAAGAGATGAGGCTGGACAGGTCACATCATGAAATGCTTTGTTCCTTTTGGGTAGGGGGCACATTTAAAAGTATTCTGAAAGCAGCTGGCCCGGTGGCGTAAGTGGTTAAGTGCATGTGCTCTGCTGCGGCAGCCCGGGGTTCGCCGGTTCGGATCCCGGGTGCACACGTTGAGATCCCGGGTGCACACCGATGCACCGCTTGTCAGGCCATGCTGTGGCGGCGTCCCATATAAAGTAGAGGAAGATGGGCACGGATGTTAGCCCAGGGCCAGTCTTCCTCAGAAGAAAAGAGGAGGATTGGCATCAGATGTTAGCTCAGGGCTGATCTTCCTCACAAAAAAAAAGTATTCTGAAAGACATTTTCTGTGAAGGGTCCATGTCCCACATCAAAGCAGTATGTATTTTAACTCTTTTGGTCAATTTAAATCGCCTTTTAAGGAATGACATCTGGAAATGCAAAGCCTTAAAGAGTGAGTTTAATGGTGGGGATTTCAGGCTCCTTATGGGTGGGGAGTGCTACTTTTGGCCAAGAGGCTTCTCTTGGTAACCCTAGTGTTGCTCTCAGCAGCTTGCCTAAAAGCAGATGAGAGTCATCTTTCTTACTTGCATTCCTGAGTAGTCATTATTTGCTGGAACATATAAAATGCTCGGCTCTCAGCTACCTTTTCTCTTAGTCACTTTCTTCCAAGCTTCCTACTATAAACTCTTTTCCTTTTACCTCTCTTTTCTATTCCATCTATGTTTTTCTTCCTTTTATTTTCATTGCTAGACATGCCTCTGCTCCTTTCCCTGTGGTCTCTCCCCCACCAGTTCTATTTTATTCACCCTCAGCTCCCACCTCACCCCCCACTCTCTATTATGCTACTAGTACCACCTCTTTGGTTTCTTCTCTATTTTTTAGTAACACTTTAATTGCATGCTGAAATCTTTTTTTGTGTTGTTTGGTTCTTAAGAGCTAGTCCTTGATGTTTTTAAAAGCTATTCACTTTCAAAGAAAAATTCAGAATCTTACAAGTGAGATCCAAGTGCTCAGTTATTTTCCTTTGGTTTTGAGGGAACATTACCTCTTCTCCCTTATAAACAAAATCTGACTTATTTGCAAAAGTTTTGTGTTTTTTTTTGCCTCTGAGTTCAATTTTATTAAAACTATAGTTACTTTTCCCTTAACAAAAGTGCCTTTCTTTTGATGTGAGTTTTTCATTTCTTTACCGGCATTCTTTCTACATCCTCTATAGAACATTAGCTTTGAAGATATACAATTATCAGAATAGAATTATAAATACTTGTAGAGAAAAAAAAATTTCCCTCTAACCTCCTAGGTTCTATGGCTGGCCCTAAGGATTAAACTAACATAAAACAGGTTAACAGCAGAAAATCATACAAATATTATTTAACATTTTTACATGCACATGGGAGTCTTCAAAAGGAAAACAATGGCCCAAAGAAGTCATAGGCTCAAAAGCCAATATATCTTTTGAAACAAAGAAGAATAAAGTATGGGGATGTGACAAGACAAAGGGGCTTGAGTAGGGGCAGTAAATTGTGGGACAGTGAGTAGGAAATATATATAGGGTAACCTAATGGAAAGTAAGTGTTATTTCAATCAGTTTGTTTGTACAGATCCATTTTAACATTGACTCTCAGTCTCTAGTGATAAGAATGTTCTTCTCTCCCTAGCATAGGGAGAGCATCTTTCTTTTATTTTAAAATTATTTTATTGAGGTCACATTGGTTTATAACATTGTGTAAATTTCAGGTGTACATCATTATATTTTGGGTTTTATATAGACTGCATCATGGAAATACCATATAATCCAGCTATTTCACTTTTGGGTATTTATCCAAAGAACATGAAAACACTAATTTTAAAAGATATATGCACCTCTATGTTTATTGCAGCATTATTCATAATAGCCAAGACTTGGAAGCAACCCAAGTGTCCATCAATGGATGAATGGATAAAGAAGATGTGGTATATATATATACACAATGGAACACTACTCAGCCATAAAAAGATGAAATTGTGCCATTTGTGACAACATGGATGGACCTTGATGGTATTATGCTAAGAGAAATAAGTCAAACAGAGAAAGACAAATAGTGTATGATTTCACTCATATGTGGAAGATAAACAAACAAACACATAGATAAGGAGAATAGATTGATGGTTACCAGAAGGGAAGGGGGTGGCAGGAGGGCAAAAGACATAAAGGGGCACATATGTATGTTGACATAGAAAAACAGACACACATATCAGTGGAACAGAATTGAGAGCCCAGAAATAAAACTACATATCTATGGACAGCTAATCTTCGACGAAGGAGCCAAGAACATACAATGGAGAAAGGAAAGTCTCTTCAACAAATGGTGTTGGGAAAACTGGACAGCCACATGCAAAAGAATGAAAGTAGACCATTATCTTACACCATACACAAAAATTAACTCCAAATGCATTAAACACTTGAATGTAAGACCTGAAACCATAAAACTCCTAGAAGAAAACAGGCAGTATGCTCTTTGACATTGGTCTTAGCAGTATCTTTTTAAATACCATGTCTCCTCAGGCAAGGGAATCAACAGAAAAAGTAAACAAGTGGTACTACATCAAACTAAAAAGCTTTTGCACAGCAAAGGAAACCATCATCAAAACAAAAAGGCAACCTAGGTGACGTCAGCATCATTGCAGAGTGAGTCATTCCCTTTGTCTCTCCCCTGTAAGTTACAACCAGTCAGACATCAAGTGACCAATGAAAGACTCCCTCCACAGCATACTAGAACGACTGAGTGATCCATGCATCTATACATCTGAAGCAGTGGCAGGTGGCACCTGTGACCTGAGGCTTTGGGAACCACAGCAGAACCTGAGACCCAGTCCCCAGTGGTGGCACCCACAATACTGGTTCTACCAGCAGCAGGGGCTGCATACAAGAACCCAGACCCCTGACAGCAATAGCAACACCTGTGAACCCTGCACCCCTGGCATCAGTGCTGCCAGTATCCCCAGATAACCCAGTAGCAGGAGCATCCAAGCCTGTGGAAAGCCCACAGAGAGCAAGTGGGGGAACACGAGACCCAGGTGACCCTGGAAGTGACAGAAGTGCTCATAGCCTGGTGACCCAAGTGGCAATACTTGAGACTGCAGTAACACTGAAAGTAGCAAGGCACTAGCAACCTCAGAGGCACCACTGGCAAAAGGAGGGCACTTATTATGCTTCTAGCAGAGAAAGTGGAGGGCGGAAAGTGCAGGCTCTCAAATACAACCAGAAGCAGCTCAAAACAAATATAACTAAAGCTGTATCCAAATAAAAAAGGTGGTTAGTACCACAAATGTGCAGGCAGAGGATCAATACGTCAAATACCATAAAGAGTTACAGAACAGAAGCAGAATGACAGCTCTCCAGAAACCAAACTTGAAGTCACAGAAGACTACAATCTGACTGACAGAGAATTCAAAACAGCTGTCATAAAGAAACTCGATAAGTTACAAGAATACTCAGAAAGAGAGTTCAATGAGGTTAGGAAAAAAATTAATGAACAGAAGGAATACTTCACCAACGATATTGAAGCTCTAAAAAAAAAAACCAGACAGAAATTCTGGATATGAAGAACACAATTAATGAGATAAAAATTAATGTAGAAAGCATGAAAAATAGAGCAAACCTTATGGAGGACAGAATTAATGAGCTTGAAGATAGAAACCTAGAAATGATCCAGGTGGAAGAGGAGAGAGAAATAAGATTTTTAAAAAATGAAGAAATGCTTCGAGAAATATCCTACTCAAGTAGGAAAAGTAACATAAGGATTATAGGCATTCCAGAGGGAGAACAGAGGGAGAAAGGAGCAGAGAGCTTATTCAAAGAAATAATAGCTGAAAACTTCCCAAACCTGAGGAAGAAACTGGACATACAAGTACATGAAGCCAATAGAACTCCTAATTACATCAATGCAAAAAGACCCTCTCCAAGGCATATTATATTAAAACTGTCAAAAGTCAATGACAAAGAAAAAATATTAAGGGTAGCGAGAGAGAAGAAAATAACCTACAAAGGAACACCCATTAGGCTTTCAGCATATTTCTCAGCAGAAACCTTATAGGCTAGGAGAGAGTGGAATGATACATTCAAAATACTGAAAGACAAAAACTATCAGCCAAGAATATTCTATCCAGCAAAATCATCCTTCAGATATGACAGAGAAATAAAAGCTTTCCCAGACAAACAAGTGGAGGGAGTTCATCGCCACTAGACCTGCCTTACAAGAAATGATAAAGGGAGCCCTCCTACCTGAAACAAAAAGACAAAGGTTTACAAAGTTTAGAGCAAGGAGATAGATAAACACAAAGTCAGAAATTGCAGCTCTATATCAGAACAGGTTAGCAAACACTTAATTATAATGTAAAAGATAAAGGGAAAGAAAGCATCAAAAATAACTATAACCACTTCAATTTGGTCACAAACGCACAACACAAAAACACAGAAGGGGAAGAGGAAAAGTATGGAACCTGCATAGGCTAATGGAGATAAGAGGTTATCAGAAAATGGACTATCTCATCTATGAGCTCTTTTATACAAACCTCATGGTAACCACAAAACAAAAAATCAGAGCAGAGTCACAAATCATAAGTAAAGAGAAAACCATCACAGAAAACCACCAAACTGAAATGGTAGACAGAAATACCAGGGAAAAGAAACAATGGAAATATAGAACAAACAGAAAACAAAAGATAAAATGTCAGTATACATTCCTCATATATCACTCTAAATGTAAATGGATTGAATTCACCAATCAAAAGACATAGAGTAACTGGATGGATTGAAAAACAAGACCCAACAACATGCTGTCTCCAGGAAACACATCTTAGCTCTAAGGACAAACAGAGGCTTAGAGTAAGGGGATGGATGACAATACTCCAGACAAATGGCAAGCAAAAGAAAGTGGCTGTAGCTATACCTATATTAGATAAAACAGACTTCTAGATAAAAAACATAACAAGAGACAAAGATAGGCATTATATAATGACAAAAGGGACATTCCACCAAGAAGACATAACACTTATTAATATACATGCACCTAACACAGGAGCACCAATTTATATAAAGTAAATAGTAGCAGACCCAAAGGGAGACATTAACAGCAACATAATAGTAGTAGGGGACCTTGATACCCCACTTACTTCAATGGATAGATCATCCAGACAGAAAGTCAACAAGGAAACAGTGGCCTTAAATGAAAGACCAGACCAGATGGACTTAATAGATATATATGGAACATTCTATACAAAAACATTCTATCTTCTCAAGTTCACATGGAAAATTCTCAAAGATAGACCATATGTTGGGAAACAAAGCAAGCCTCAATAAATTTAAGAAGACTGAAATCACATCAAGCATTCTTTCCAACCACAATGCTATGAAACCAGAAATCAACTATAAGAAAAAAGCTGGGAAAATCACAAATATGTAGAGACTAAGCAACATGCTACTGAACAACTGTTGGATCAATGAAGAAATCAAAGGAGAAATAAAAAAATACCTAGAGTCAAATGAAAATGAAAACACAACATATCAAAACATACGAGATGCAGCAAAAGCAGTACTAAGAGGGAAATTTAAAGGGAAACAGGCCTACCTGAACAAATAAGGAAAATCTAAAATAAAGAAGCTTACACTATACCTAAAAGAACCAGGAAAAGAACAAAGAAAGCCCAAAGTCAGTAGAAGGAAGGCAATAATAAAAATCAGAGCAGAAATAAATGAAATAGAGACTAAAAAACAATTGAAAGGATCAATGAAACTAAGAGCTGGTTCTTTGAGAAGATAAACAAAATTGACAAACTCTTAGCCAGACTTACTAAGACAAAAAGAGGGAAGGCTTAAATAAATAAAATCAGAAATGAAAGAGGAGAAATTACAATGGACAGCACAGAAATACAAAGGATTATAAGAGAATACCATGAGAAGCAATATGCCAACAAACTAGGTAACATAGAAGAAATGGATAATTTCTTAGAATCATACAATTTCCCAAAACTGAATCAAGAAGAAACAGAGAATCTGAATAGACCAATCACAAGCAAAGAGATTGAAACTATAACCAAAACCTACCAAAAAACAAAAGTCCAGGATCAGACAGCTTCTCTGGTGAATTCTACCAAACATAGAAAGATTTACTTCCTACCCTTCTCAAACTATTCTGAAAAACTGAAGAGGATGGGATGCTTCCCAAATTATTTTACAAGACCAACATTACCCTGATACCAACACCAGACATGGACAACACAAAAAAGGAAAATTACAGGCCAATATTGCTGATGAACATAGATGCAAACATCCTCAACAAAATATTAGCAAATCAAATACAATACATTAAAAGGATCATACACCACGATCAAGTGGGATTTATTCCAGGGATGCAGGGATGGTCTAACATCCTCAAATCAATCGATGTGATACACCACATTAACAAACTGAAGAATAAAAATCACATGATCATCTCGATAGACACAGAGAAAGCATTTGACAAGATCCAACATCCATTTATGATAAAAACTTAAAAAATGGGTATAGAAGGAAAGTACCTCAACATAATAAAGGCTGTATATTACAAACCCACAGCCGACATCATACTTAATGGAGAAAAATTGAAAACCATTCCTTTGAGAATAGGAACAAGACAAGAATGCCCACTCACCACTCTTATTCAACATAGTATTGGAAGTTTTAGCTAGAGCAATTAAGCAAGCAAAAGAAATAAAAGGGATCCAAATTGGAAAGGAAGAAGTAAAACTATCACTATTTGCAGACAACATGATTCTATATATAGAAAAACCTAAACAATCCACTAAAAAACTATTAGGAATAATCATCAAATGTAGCAAAGTTGCAGGATAAAAAATCAACATACAAAAATCAGTTGCATTTCTATACACTAATAACAAACTAGTAGAAAGAGAAGTCAAGACTACAATGGCATTTACAATTGCAACAAAAAGAATAAAATGCCTAGGAATAAATTTCACCAAGTAGGTGAAAAACCAATATACTGAAAACTTAAGATATTATTGAAAGAAATCAAAGAAGATATAAAGAAATGGAAAGGCATTCCATGCTAATGGATTGGAAGAATAAACATGGTTAAAATGTTGACATTACCTAAAGCAATCTACAGATTCAATGCAATACCAATCAGAATCCCGATGACATTCTTCATGGAAATAGAACAAAGAATCCTAAAATTTATATGGAACAAGAAAAGACCCCAAATAGCCAAAACAATGCTGAGAAAAAAGAACAAAGTTGGAGGTATCACAGTCCCTGAATTCAAATTATGCTACAAACCTATAGTAATCAAAACAGCATGGTACTGGCAGAAAAACAGACAAACAGAACAAAGGAACACAATTGAAAGCCCAGAAATAAAACACACGTCTATGGAGAGTTAATCTTTGACAAAGGAGCCATGAACATACAGTGGAGAAAGGAAAGTCTCTTCAACAAATGGTGCTGGGAAAACTGGAGAGCCACATGCAAAAAAATGAAGGTAGACCATTATCTTACACCATAAACAAAAATTAAAATAGATTAAAGACTTGAATGTAAGACCTGAAACCATAAAACTCTTAGATGAAAATATACACAGTACACCCTTTGATATCGGTCTTAGGCGTATCTTTTCCAGTACCATGTCTACTTATGCAAGGGAAGCAAAAGAAAAAATAAACAAATGGGACTACATCAGACTAATTCTGTAAAGTGAAGAAAACCATCAACGAAATGGAAAGACAACCCACCAACTTGGAGAAAATATTTGAAAATCATATGTCCAATAAGGAGTTAATTTCCAAAATATATAAAGAACTCATAGAATTCACCAACAAAAAAATGAACAACCCAATCAAAAAATGGGCAGAGGATATGAACAGACATTTTTCCGAAGAAGACACACAGATGGCCAACAGGCACATGAAAAGATATTCAACATCACTAATTATTAGGGAAATGCAAATCAAAACTACAATGAGATATCACCTCATACCCATCAGAATGGCTATAATTAAGAAGACAATAAATAATGAGTGTTGGAGAGGATGTGGGAGAAAGGGAACCCTCGTACACTGCTGGTGGGAATGCAAACTGATGCAGCCACTATGGAAAACAGTATGGAGATTTCTCAAAAAATTAAAAATAGAAATACCATATGATCCAGCTATTCCACTACTGGGTATTTATCCAAAGAATAGGAAATCAACAATTCAAAAAGATTTATGCACTCCTATGTCCATCGCAACATTATTCACAATGGACAAGATGTGGAAGCAACCCAAGTGCCCATCGACTGGTAAATGGATAAAGAAGATATGATCTATCTATATACAAGAGAATACTACTCAGCCATAAAAAAAGACAAAATCGTGCCATTTGTGACAACATGGATGGACCTTGAGGGTATTATGCTAAGCAAAATAAGGCAGACAGAGAAAGACAAACACCATATGATTTCACTCATATGTGGAAGATAAAAACTTGGATAAGGAGAACAGATTAGTGGTTTATAGAGGAAAAGGGGGTGGGGAGGGCGAAAGGGGTAAAGGGGCACATGTGTATGGTAATGAATGAGAACTAGATTATTGGTGGTGAACAGGATGCAATATATATAGAAACTGAAATATAACAATGTACACCTGAAATTTACACAATGTTAAAAGCCAATATGACCTCAATAAAATTAAAAAAAGAAAAAAAAAAAAGAATTCCTTTATACCTTAGAATATATGTCTTGTACCTTTTCCCCAGATTCCCCAAATGTTAACATATTTAAATAAACCATACTTGTTCTAAAAAAAAGAAAAAATTAAAAAATGAAAAGACAACCTAACAATTGGGAGAAAATATATGCAAATCATATATCTGATAAGGGGTGAATTTCCAAAATATATGAAGAACTCATACAACTCAACAAAAAAAAAAACGAACAACTTGATCAAAAAATGGGCAGAAGACATGAATAGACATTTTTCCAAAGAAGATATACAGATGGTCAACAGGCATATGAACAGATGTTCAACATCACTAATTATTAGGAAAATGCAAATCAAAACTACAACAAGATATCACCTCACATCCATCAGTATGGCTATTATTAGAAAGACAAGAAATAACAAGTGTTGGAGAGGATACGAAGAAAAGGGAACTCTTATACACTGCTGCTGGGAATGCAAACTTGTGTAGCCACTATGGAAAACAGTATGGAGATTTCTCAAAAAATTAAAAATAAAAATATCATATTATCCGGGAGGGCATCTTTCTCATGGGAAATTTTATGACCTGCTTTTAGGCAGAAAGAGGGAGATCAGAGAGCTCTTCCTGCATCTGCTGTTTCTCAAGAGGCTTCAGCTCAAAATAATCAATATGCCAAAGTGGCATATTTTGGCATGCTAGTTTCAAAACCCCTTCTAAATCAATATCCCAGGCACTTCAGTTCAGGTGAGTGAATACCTACTACATGCCTAGTGCATACTATGCTAGATTTGTTGAGTAATACCATAGGAGTCAAGGCAGTTCTGTCCTGTCTACCAGTAGCTTATCATCTAATTGGGGAGATAAATACATGTAACAAATTTTAAATAAGGCAATATCTACCAAGACATTGATTATGTGCTATATGAGGTAACAGAAGAAAAAGGTCAGTGTGGTAGAAAAGTTATCCTAGAAAAATTTGTGGGGGAGTTGAAGCTTGAACTAGGCTTTGAATAATGGAGAGGATTTTTTCAATAGCAGAAGGGGAAGAAAGTGGATCTTCCAAAAGAAGGAAATAAAAAGTAGGTGATTTCCTCATAGAGAGAGAGAGTTATCAAGGCAGAGAGCTAGATCACCACTTTCCAGAAGCTTCTGTCTAGTTTCCTCACCCATATCAGCAAACAAAGGATTCAAGTCCTCCCTCTACAATCTAAGATGTTACCACTCTAGAATGCAATTGACATGATACCTCTGTCTCTGGTAGGCAGGAAGTATGGGGACCTTACTAGGTAGAAGGAGATTGTCTCTACTTCTCAAAGGCCTCTTTGAATGTGGGTCCTCTATAGCCTTCCCAGTACTTGTGGAGCGGTATCAGAACCACTGCTCCCTCATCAGTTACTCTTTCGTTTGAGTAACTGATGCAAGTAAAGCCAAGATAATATCAAGACTTCCACTTCAGTGTTCTCAAGCCAGTGTGCATCACGATCACCTGCAGAGTGGGATCAAAATGAATATTTCTGGGCCCCACTTCCATGCATTTTTAGCATGGGCTTTAGGTTATTTGGATGAAGGAAGTTCCCTGCACCACACTTTGAGAAATACTGCTCCACAGTCATCCAACCTGATTGAATCCTTTTGACTTGGCACATTGCTCAATGGGTTTTACTCTCAGAGTTCAAATCAGAATAATTCATTTCCTCCTTATAAAAGATGTGAGTAGGGCATGGACTAGGACAAAGAAACTGCAACGAGAGAAAAGGTAAAAATATGATTTTATTGACTGCTTAATCTGAGTTCTCCAACCTACCTTGCCTTTGTTGAAATCCTATGGCAACATACAAATTAGAACTTAATAATATTGTATTTTGTCATTCTCTGTTGAAGTGTTTGTGTGTGTGTGTGTGTGTGCACGTGTGTGCACGTGCGCGTGCAAAAGCTGGCTTTGCATACGTGCCTAAAGGACTAATTCTACAAACTGGGCACACGGTACTAAAATACATAACAATAGTAGGCCCAATATGAGCATCAATTACTTTTCAAGAACTCACTTATTGCTTTAAATGAGGGACTCTGAATATGACCCCTTAGCTAGGAACCTAGAAAGCCCTGGTGCCTTCATTGTGGACAAACCATCGTGTAGCCTTCTCTACCATAGAATTGTATTTCATTCCACTGACTGGTGTGAAAGCATTCCTCTTCTCTCCCACTTCTGTTAAAGGCTGATTTGTGCATCTCAGGAAAAAAAACGCAGGGATGTCACAAGATATATCTTCCTTGCTTTGATGCCCAGATTCAGACACGATTATTTATGCGCTGTATTAATCACTGGGAAATCTATACCATCCTGAGGTATCATATGTCCTATTGACATTCAGATGGTTATCTTACAAAAGTGTAGACATGACAAAACTTCAGGTGTTAAAAAACAAAAACATTGTCATTAGAATTCTTCCAAAGTTGATGTGAATAAAATGTCTTCAAATGATCCGTCCCATGATTAAACTTTGTTTCCTGCAGGGATCTTTTAATTTTTTATTTATTTAAGGGCTACTGTTTTTTGTGTTTTTTTGTTTTGTCCTTAGGGATGCTTCTTTAAGGGGCATCTGAAGTTAGTTACTTTGTTTTGCCATAGGAATCAATGCATCTGACTAATTGTCAGGTGAATTATGATACAGTAGTAAATACCACTAATATTAATAGTAATACCAAAACAATTCCACTTCTAGGTATCTACCCAAGAGATAAGAAAACATATGTCCACACAAAGACTTGCACACAAATGTTCATAGCAGTATTATTCCTTATAGCCGAAAAGTGGAATGAAACCCATATGCCCATTAACTGACGAATGGATAAAAAATGTGGTATATATACACAATGAAATATTATTTAGCCATAAAAAGGAACGAAGTACTGATTCATGCTACAATGTGAACGTTTCAACATGAACCTTGAAAATATCATGATAAGTGAAAGAAGCCAGTCACAAAAGACCACAGTTTATATGATTACATTTATATGAAATGTTCAGAATAGTCAAATCCATAGAGACAGAAAGTAGAATACTGGTTGCTTGGAAATGGTTGTGATGAAAATGTTCTAAACTGGATTAGGGTGACAGTTGCAAAGCTTGTTAAATTTACTAAAATTCATTTAAATCGTACAATTAAAATAGGTGATTTTTATGGTAAATTATACCTCAGTAATTTGATTTTTAATAAAGCAAGGGGAAAAGCCGAAACAGCATTTTTCAGAGATACTTCAATAAAAGGAGAAATCTGGGGGAGACATAATAAAAATTGAGAATTAAATAAAAATTAATGCCATTTTCCACTTATTGAACACTTACTATGTGTCAGGCACTTCACTAACTGCTTTACATATATCATCTCACAGCAACAGCACGAAGTTGAATTATTGTACCACCTTCACGTATGAGGACGCAGGTTCATAGAGTTTAAGTGTCCAAAGTCACACAACTAGTAAAGGGCAGAACCAGGATTTGGAGACAAAGCTCAAGTCCTTAACCATTTACTGTAATTTTCAAGTAAATTTCTTAGTCCTAACTCCCATTCAAGACTCTCCCCTCAGGTTCCCAAGACTGCCACCTCTCCACGCCCCTCCCTTGCCAATTTCTCACTCATCTCAGCAGGAGAGTGACTTATCCTCAGAGTCTCCCTACTTTCTGCAGTCTGTACTACGGAGTTGCAAATAATTTGAGAGATTTTTAAAAAATAATTTAAATACTATGGTCAAAAGTTTCTTTGGAGCTGGGGCTTAACCAATATCCTAAACTCTTGTTAATTCTGAATTCTCCACTGTTCCAGAATTCTCTAATTATTTTTGTTCATTTCTTTTTAGTTCACCCATCCTCTGGCCCAAGGCACGCAGCAAGTGCCAAACAGCAGGCCTAGAGTCTGTGGTAAGCCCATTTGGCGAAGGCCCTCAAAACATTTATGAAAATGTAAGAATGGATGAACAAAGATGAAGCACAAATGCCTTTTGCTGGGCTTTGCTATCTAAAATAACTTTGCTCTGGAATGCTATTAAGGCGGGGGAAACGGCCAATTACCACAGTGACATTCTCTCTTTTCCATTAAACCTTCTAATATAAACATTAAAAGACAGTAGATAGTTCCCTTGTGGATCTAACTAGCAAACTTAAAAGTCTGGTAAAAGAGAAACAAATGATGATAAAAAGCAAAACTGTATCTTAAAAAAATTGTACTCTGTTACCACCCTAATAGGCATGCAAATGAACCACTCAGAGTCCACCCCAGAATGAGAGTAAAACTCTTGCACCACAGTAAGTAATAGAACAGGCTGAAATGCGCACACTGCCAAGGTGCCAAGTGCTATTTTGGGAAAAACCTCTATGTGCACTACGTCAGATTGGCATTTCTGAGTTAATAGAATGTACCCTAACTTTCAGAGAAGCCATTCAAATACGCAATTCATTATTTACTCTTGAGACTCACCTGCTCTTAAAATAGTTTGACTAGGGGCCGGCCCTGTAGCATAGCAGTTAAGTGCATGCACTCCACTGCTGGCGGCCTGGGTCCGGATCCCGGGCGCGCACCGATGCACCGCTTGTCAGGCCATGCTGTGGTGGCAACCCACATAAAGTGGAGGAAGATGGGCACGGATGTTAGCTCAGGGCCAGTCTTCCTCAGCAAAAAGAGGAGGATTGGCAACAAATGTTAGCTCAGGGCTGATCTTCCTCACACACACACACACACAAAAGATAAATAAATAAATAAAAATCTTAAAAAAAAAAAAATAGTTCCACTAAAAAACAAAAACAAAACCAAAAATACTTCTACAGAAAAACTGACAAGAATTACTTTGTAAAATAATACAAAGCCCTTGTATACAAAAGATAAATGATTAAAATATTATGCATAATTTTTAAAAATTAAAAAAATGAATTTAAAAATTTATGCACAAGTTATTTTCAAAGAGTATGTAGATCTCAGGGCTAAGCTTATTTAAGGTAGCAGATAGAGGTTTCTGCAAGAGAATGGTAAGGATCCACACATACTCAGAGGGAAACACTCCATTAAAAGCACAGTGTTGGAAAGTCACACATAGTGAAACAGTATTACAGAGATAAAAACACTATTTTTATCACATTAGTTCTGTAATTGAAAATCTGTTCAAGCCAAACAATATTGAGTGCCTCTCATTAGTCAGAGCTCTGCCACTCTCTTTTGTAATCTTGGACAAGTTGCTTTATCTTTTTCAGTCTTGGTTGCATCTGCTGAAGTTCTTTCCAGCTTTGAAAGCCTACTACATCAATCATCAATACCATCTGCTTCTTCTGTGCCCCCTACAGCATCTAGTAGTATGGCACCAACCTTCACTTCTTAAACCCAATGAATGGGATCATATTATGCATTCACTTGCCTCATAAACATTGTTACTTGCCTCTAGGGCAGGCCCACCGAAGACAAAATGGTGAAGTAGGCTATTTACCTGTCCCTGTCTAGCATCCATGTTGTGGCCGTTTACCTGCACTAGGGGTGTAGGACCCTCATTGTTTTTATTCCTCTTTCCTTTACAAATATAGGCTCAGACAATCCATTCACACTAAGATGTCAATGATCAGTGACAACTTGATGAGCGGTCTAGGCAGATTGTACCAGAGACCAAGGCCTTAAACTAAGAGAATGATGTTTAGACAGTAGAATTCTATGTGCTAGTTGAGACATGTATGAGTAAGGGAAGGAGAGGAAATGCTGGAGCCTTCCTGATGTCTGAAATTGTGCCATACATGGGTTATCTATTCCACATATTCTGGATAAGGATGGTGTTCCCTAAGCCAAGACCAAATTTCCAAGCTCTATTTAGTCCACTTAATATTCCTTTATTTGATGACCATAGACTGCACACCCCTATCCACAACCATCTTACAAATGCATACTATGTGTTCAGAAAAAAAGATCCAGAGGAGAAAATAAACCTGGCTCAGAGAAGATGAGCTCCAAATCTAGAGAGAACTATCTGAGAAGGCATGGTAGTTCAGAACACAAGGAATAACACTATAATTTGTATACGTTGAAAAACAATATCCTGGAATCAATGTGTGGAAACAGAAAAGATGTTTCTCTCTTTTATTAGAAAGTGCAATTGTCACTCTGAAAGAGTGTTGCCTTTATTAATCAGTTTATCACTAGTGAGTCACCAAGTTCAGTTCAAGGTATAGTGTTTATGGTTCTAAAAAGCTTCTGACTTTTTCTACTTTGCCTTTGTAGTTTCTTTGCATGGATCTTTCTCTTCTTGGCATTTCTCTTCTCACTTGTTCCAGGTGTCTGGATCATTTCTGACCTCACCACTAGACCTTAGTAGGATATCTACATCATCAGCTCATATTCCCACTGTGACTCTAACACAATTACCCTTATTAAAAAGTACATTTCAAGGAAAACATGATTATGTAGTCATTGAATGTTCCATCTTCTTTTTGTGTCTGAGGAAGATTAGCCCTGAGCTAACATCTGTCGCCAATCCTCCTCTTTTTGCTGAGGAAAATTGGCCCTGGGCTAACATCCGTGCCCATCTTCCTCTACTTTATATGTGGGACACCTGTCACACCATGGCTTGATAAGCGGTGCGTAGGTCCACTCCCAGAATCCGAACCTGCTAACCTTGGGCCGCCGAAGCAGAGCGCATGAACTTAACACTTAACCACTACGCCATCGGGCCGGCCCCTGTTCCATCTTCTTTAAAAGGGAGGAGCAGAGCTCTAGTGTGCATGGCACTGTGCTTAGTATGAATCACTTTTACCTTTGGCACTGGTGGATTTTGTGACTAGAAATCTTAGCATCGGAAGAGACAGATTGTCAGGCCCTACTGCCACCCAATTTAAATCCTAAATCCTGTTTTATGTCACTAAGATTTAAATTAGGACAGCATTTTCTTCCTTAGCACAAGCAGGAGGTATACTCCTAGACTGAGCCAAAGAGCGGCAGATACAGTTGGCCTATGGAATACTAATCAGACATCAACCTGGAAAAGCAGTACTGCCCTGTGTCAGATGACCCAGGTTTAGTTTAGTTCTGGACAAATCACACTATCTGGGCCACAGTTTCCACATCTATAAAATGAAGTTGTAGGACTATGTATGAGGATTCCAAAGCTGTTCCTGATGAGGAGCTGTTCTTTTTAATTTTCCCCCAAGTTTGAAGAACTGTTCAACTCAACAAATAACTGAGCACCTCTCATTAGTCAGTTCTGCCATTATCTTTTGCAACTGAAGACAAGTCACTTCATTTCTTTCAGTTTCAGTATCCCCCTCATCCATCTTTGTACTTGCTTCAGCATCTAGCCAAGCCTTTCACTGACGGGAGAGTTGGGGATACAAGTTGCTCACGGGCCTGAAAGGCAGTTATGAGAGTGAAGCACAGATGGAGAATAAGAAAGGCAGCTGCCAACTAGATTTTTTTTTCTTGGCAGAGAGTCTCCCTGGGCGAAGGCTGTAATTGCAATAATTCTGTTTTTACAATTGACCAGGTAAGGCTTTTAGAACCACTGGTATATTGAAATGTAATAGTTGTAAGTCCTGGTTCTAACCTATTCACTCCAGGCCTTACAAATCCATCCTTTTCTTCTGAGAAAGGAACAAACAAGGGCCTCAGTTATCCTGCCTATATGGTGGTAGGGGTAATGATGGTAGTAGGATGACACAACTGGGACCCAACAGTGACACAATCTCAAAATGTGTTCTTGGTTCATTCTTGGAGACGGTAGTTCTCAGGGTTCCAGGTGAGCTTAATTGCTTAATAATTGATGAACTGATTTGGAATACTGTGGGTATAAAAATTCATTGCTTGAGGGCCGGCCCCGTGGCTTAGCGGTTAAGTGTGCACGCTCCGCTACTGGCGGCCTGGGTTCGGATTCCGGGCGCGCACCGACGCACCGCTTCTCCGGCCATGCTGAGGCCGCGTCCCACATACAGCAACTAGAGGGATGTGCAATTATGACACACAACTATCTACTGGGGCTTTGGGGAAAAAAAAAAAAGGAGGAGGATTGGCAATAGATGTTAGCTCAGAGCTGGTCTTCCTCAGCAAAAAGAGTAGGATTAGCACAGATGTTAGCTCAGGGCTGATCTTCCTCCCAAAAAAAATAATAATAAAAAAATAAAAAATAAAAAAATCATTGCTTGAATATGTAGAGGAATTGCCGGAGACTTACAATTTGATTTCTTCAATAGATCTTGGAACTCTAGAACTAATCATCTAGATCTTCCTTGAAATGTAAGGCCTACATAAATGTCCTGAGAAAGTCTCATATAAGGAGCTGATGTTGCTTTAGTTTAATCAAACATATGCTTTAATTCGGCAGGAATATCCAGTATTATTTTTTTCTTCTACAAATTAGTAATATATATTAGATATGTATATGAAGATTTAAATTGTTTTTTCTCCAGATGATGTGAATTTCTGTGAGATGTTTCTTCCCAGGCTCTCATAAAGGCCCACATAGAGTCAGTCATAAAAAGCCTTATTCCAAACACCCCATTTACTTGCTCCTCACCTCTGCAGTAGTTCTGGTCAAAGTTCATAAAGTAAGAGTGACACAAATACCTGCCAGAAGGGGAAAAATAACACCAAATACTGCTTCTCGGAAGGAGCAGAATTAATCACAGCTGATAATTGCATTTGCAAATGATGATAATACATCATATAATCTCATTAAATTTTGAAGCACTATGGCTTTTAGAGAGACAAAACAGCAAAAATCCACATTAGGTAAAGATAAAAAGCCCTTATTTGCCTGAAATCTCAGAATAAATTTCTTTTAGTTTCTTGCCCCTTATCTATACAAAACATAAGTAAGATTCCATAGCTATGAGAATCAGAAATCATTCTCTCTGGGGAAATTCTCTCCCTACCAAAGCCCTGCTCATTACTTAAAGGGAATTATATTGTAATCCATGATTTTTGGGAGAAATGACAGGTAACACTGGCCTAGAAGACATAGGTTGAGAAGGCTGAAAATTATCCCCTCTGTTTTCTAAATTCATATAATTTTAGAAAAGCTAGCTGAGGAAGCAGTGATAATTAGATGTTATTTTTTATAAAGAGTTGAAAGCATCATAGGGAGGACTAAACCTTTCAAAACTTGGAATTATATGGAGAACCAGAAAGGTGGAATTAGTACGCCTTTAACGTAAGCAGAAGAGGAAGAAAGAGGAGAAAGATTAGCTAGGATACATAAGAAAAAATATAAGACAAAGAGAAAGAAAGAGGAGTTCAAGGTAGGATTAGTAAAATGCAGCCCTGAGTGCAACAGAATAGTGCTTCACAGGCATTAATGTGCATACAATCACATGGAGATCTTGTTCCAATGCACATTGCGACTGAGTAGTAGACGGAGGTGGGGCCTGAGTGTATGCATTTCTTATGAGCTCTCACGTGATGCTCTTGTTGTTGGCCCATGGACCATACACATGGACATAGACATAGACATGTTCATAGACAACCAAGTTGTTGAGTAGTCTGGGGTATTACTGGTCAAGTACATTGGCTATTTCAGATCAACATCAATAAATCTTTATTAAGCACTTCCCTATATGAGGCATTATAGGAAGCTACATGAAAGTAAATCTCTCTCCCTCTTCTTATTAATCTTACAATCTAGTTGGAGAGGGAATACTTAAAAGGAGTAGTTTTCCCCAAGGTCATAGAAATGATCCTCGATGCTCAGATCTCTTGATTTACCCTCTGTGCAACATGGTATTTAAATACTTTCTTGGGGAATCCAAAGAGAGCATAGATTGTGGTAGAGAGAGGAAGGCTGAGGGAGTGAGCATAGGACATACATGGAGGATTTAATTTCACAGTCTGAAGCTATTTCACAGGTGAAATTTTTCCATTAACATTGAACAAAGCATTTCCCCTCCCCCTTATTGAGGGGCGGGGACATTTTAACCTTGAATCAAATGTGTGAATTGAATTTAGGTAACATCATCTCACATTCTGCAGATGAACCTTCACAACATATAAAGGAGGGGTATGGTGAACACCATTTTAAGACAATTGTAGTCATACCCTGGGTCTCAAGGTACCACAAGATCCTTATTAAAAATGGGTGGAAATAGGATTCAGGGTCTCCTCCACATTTTCATCCTTCAATGAATTTTTAACATTACATGTAAGCATAATTTGATGAAAATCAAATTATATTCCTGAACCTTGAAAGGTACATGATCTTCAACATTTTCATCATTAGCATAATTTTCAATATTGAAGATAAGTAGGATTCTAATAAAAATGAAACTATGTTGCTTAACTCTGAGAGCAAGATACCAATTTTTATCATAGATCTGATGTGTTCTCATTTCGCTAACTGAATGTTTTCTATACGTTGTAAAGACTCAATATTGGAAATTTTTAAAAGTCTATATCTGGTATTGCAAAAATCTTAAAAAATAAGTTTTTTCCATTTTATGTGACATCAGCCTCTTTTACTATGACTTCAAGATGCAGCTTCAACCTCTCCCTGTCTATGCACTTTATTTTCACCCACTCTTTGTGATGTTTATCCTGGTAATTCACCATTTGAAATATGAGTTGCTTTCCTTCTCTGATGACTTGGAGCATTAAAACCACCTCACTGGGAGAGCTGTGTATACTGAAAACAGACATCAAGATATCCAAAAGGAATAGTGAATGGGCAGCCTTTTCTGGTGGTAGATGGATGATCTAGAAGTCTCTCTAAGTATTATTCAAGCCCCAGAGAAGAAAGTCTCAGAAGTGAGAAGTCTGATTTTTCCCTTTTTATTACTTTATGTTTCTAAAAGTTTCTTGAAATTTTAGAATAAAATTGAAGAAAAGCCTAGTGTTTCACACAGGGAATCTTTGAGACAGCTCAGCATCTTAGGTTTCTTCACCTTAACACAATATAATATATTGATGAAAAGTATGGCCTGTGGAGCCAGACCATTTGGAATTTGAATTCTGTCTTTGTCACTGTGCACTTTAGAATTTTATATAATCTGTCTATGCCTCAATTTCCTCATCTGTTAAGTGAGTATGATAATGATAATAATAAAAATAATTGTACCTATATGGTAGGGTTATAAAGAAGATCAGATGAATTAATACCTATAAAGCTCTTAGAATAATGCCTGGCACATAGTAGGCACTCAATAAACATTAGCTACTTTAATGTCAATTATTATTTCTCATCTTGGAAGAAAGGAGAAATGAATTCTGCAAGTATGGATGTGAGTGTATTGGGATGGAGGAAAGAGAATGGGAGAGCCAGAGATACAGGGAAAAATAATATGAGTAACACGTGTGGATGGACAGATGGCTAAAGCAGAGAGCTGCAGAATCTGGTATGGAAGATGTGATGGAGAAGAAGAATGGCTCTTTCTTCCACCCTTACCAAGTGACCCACTTACAGACTGACAGCAGCAATAAAAACCTACTCCAGAAAAACTGAAATATGAGGAAGAAAATTATGGAAAGATACACAGAGGACAAAAATGTAATTATCTTTCTTTAAATCTCTGGGGTGTGTGTGTGTGTGTGTGTGTCAGAGAGAGAGACAGAGAAAAATATAACTGAAATTGGATGTGAAAAATTGCTAAGCACTAAAAGTTAGGGCTTTGCTACATTCACCTGTAAAACCAAATCTGTTAAGTGGAGGATACTAAACATTTGCTATTATAAGAAGCATCTGGAGGAAGGATTAAATTTAGCATCTGCATTTTGGGTGACAATTAAGTATTCTAAACTTCTATCAAAATTATTGTCAACTCTTTGATGGCTCATTGATTTTAGAGGCCATATCAGATTTTACTCTCATTTTCACTGGATGCTTATAGTAATGTAGAACAATAGAAATTAAATAACGTGCTGAATGGTGATTTAAAAATAGCTGTGCATTATGTATTTGGGAGAGACAGAAGGGGCAGGAATATTATTTAAGCATATCCTGGGTGATTTTCCTACTCGACAGTGATATAAAAGCAAATCTATCATATATAAATACCACAATGGTGAATAAAAAGAACATTTAGAAATCATAGTGATCATGTCCTCCCATCCAGAGTAATACCATTGTCTTAACCTCATTTCTTTACCAATCCCAGCAACTCTCTGGGATATAAAAAATCATAGAACGCTCACACACCATGTCAATAAAACATTATAAATGAAATAATATTATGACGGTGTTTATAGAGCTAAATCATCTGAAATTGTGAGTCTTTTACAATATCATAGAACATATTTTTTTTTAACCCATTCTTCCTCCTTAAGAATACTCTATTTTAAAAGGCCTTAATTCATAGAATCTTTTCAGAAGAACTTTCCTTTCCCTATAGTATTGGTGCATAACGACTTGGGTGTGTTACAGGAGTTGAGATAACAGCTACTGACAATCTTCACTCTAGGAAGGAAAGTATTATATATAAACAATACAAATGCCACCATTATGAAAATAAAGTTTAAGATTTTCTTTCCCAGAGAGTTCATGGACCATCATTTACAAGAATTAAAATATTTAGTTCCTGTGACTTTAAAAAGGATTCCAAGACTTCATTCCTCAAATCAAGGAGAAATTTCAAAATATGTAAGGCACAACTTCTGGATCACAAAAGGTGTTATTTAGGTGGAGTTCGTGTCTGTCTATCATTCAGAAAGCCAAAATTGTGAAATGGATGGGCTTTCGAGGAATCTTATGTACGTTAGCTCTTCTTTTCATTCTCTTCCTTTGTCAGGCTTATCTTTATTTTACACTCAAACTTGTTCTCTGATATTTTCCTGTATCCCTGTAAACCTGATGTTTTATTCCATGAATAGACCTCCCTTTGTCCTGCCATGCTTTTTGCATATAGCGGTTCAGACACAGAAGGCCTCTTTAGCTCCTATTACTGTTATTGGTGGATGACAGGCAGAACACTTAGGACCATATTGAAGGACCTTAAACGCTTTGCATTTCTATTCTTTGCAGGTTCCTGCTTGTACTTATTCAATTTCACACAGCTCTTGCTGCAATCTTCCCAAATTCATTCTGCAGAAACTTATCACTTTTATTTTTACCCCCTTTGCTTTCACTTTGGTCCCCATTTCCAACCTAAAGAGATTCTGATTTCTGTTCCCTTCAGGAGTACTCCCACTTTTCACATAATCTTTTTTCACATCATCTTTCACTCTTTTGATATGCAAACCTGAGCCTCTGAAATGCTTCTGCTTTCTCTCTCCTGAGTTTACCTACTGTGTAATATGACAGCTCTTTACCATGTCCTTGTCACATCACTCAGTATATCCATCTATTATGATCCCATACTTACAACTATCGTTTCCAAACTTCACTTTAAAAGATGCCCAATTTTCCCATGAAGTGCATTCTATTAAGAATCAACACTCTCCAAATGCCTTTGTTTTGGTTTTTCCTTTTCAGAAGCAGTTATTTAGCTGTTTTTTAATCTGTTTGATTTAGGCTTTATCCAAGTTTCATCTTCACTGTTCTGGTTAGAACGGTTTGTCTAGAAAGCCTCAGATAGGGAAAGACTATCATACCTTAACGATGAAACAGAGTGAGCCTCTGAAGGCCAGCTTTCTCATCTTAATCCGTTTATTGTTTAATGAATGAAGTGAAGGAACTCAGTTCCTTTGCAAATGATTACATTGAGTAACTATTGCAAAGGGCCTAAAGAGAATGACTGTAGACTAGGCCAGAGAGGGGATGTCCAGAAACCTGGAGACTAGATATACTCACCTGAGTAGTACAGGTATTCTGTGCAGATCACAGCAGAAGGCAATGTTAGGATGTCTAATCAGATAGACAGTTGACATCAGGAAAACTCAATGTTAGGTAACATAGGACATCTCAACAGGTGGGTAGGACCAATTTTTAGGGTAATATGGGAGCAACAGGTTAATTGGCAATGCCAAAGAGAGCCAGATACAGGATAAGGAGAGTAAGTGGTGAGGGACAAAAGATGGGACCCAGTTACCTAAACTTGGGTACCAGGCAAGGATTTTGTCACAAGGAACAATCAAAAGTAGATGAAGAATGACTTGCTGCTAGGCTAAGGGCTCCAATGGGCCTTTATATTTCCTCTGATTAGGGGCCAGATTGACCTTCAGAAGCTGGAGCAATGCTGGGGGTTAAAATGTCCCAGCCGTGGAGGCTGAAGGCAGGAAGGCAGCAAACCAGGCTTTTCATTATAGCTGGAGCTCAATACTGACAGATTCTTGTGGTTAATAACTATAATTTAATTTCAATCAACCTGTAGTTTTTTGGACTTTGTATAGCACACTGGGACTTGTGTAATTGTTGTCAGCAAAAGGTACCATTTTAGTGTAACCTTTAATGTTTAGAGTTTTTAAAAATACCAGAGATTAAACTTTCTTGAAAGCATTTTAAAAGCTTTCTTAATTCAAAGTTAATTTTATTTTGTACTTCAGTAGATGTAGTTATTGATTAGGTGAGAGTGTTTGCTTAGAAAAGAGCCAGGGTTAATGAAGGAATCATCATACCATTTTTATTTTTATTTATTTATTTTTTGTGAGATCAGCCCTATGCTAACATCTGCCAATCCTCCTCTTTTTTTGCTGAGGAAGACTGGCCCTGGGCTGCCCATGTTCCTCCACTTTATATGTGACACCGCCACAGCATGGCTTGCCAAGCGGTGCGTCGGTTTGCGCCCAGGATCCGAACCGGCGAAGCCCGGGCTCCTGCAGCGGAGCGCGCGCACTTAACCGCTTGCGCCACCGGGCCGGCCCCTCATCATACCACTTTTAAACATTACAAAAACAAGAACATTTATACCAACAATAAAGCTGGAGATTGATGATGGTATGATCAGTGTTTTTAGATTCCCAGACAGTCTCAGGTAAGGACACTGACACCTATCATCTTAGCAGAGCGCAAACATGCCCCAAACTCCCAGGGTCATCCATGAAAGATCTCCAGCTTGTACCTATTTTTATACTGTCCCAAGTCTCCAAAATAACTCTATTTTCAGTTGAATTACTAACATCAAGTGATCTAAAAAAATCTATAGCTGATAAATGGAAAGTGGATTTCTAATTGTAATTCCATAGTAATAATAGGTGTTCTTTTCCTGGAGCTTAGGCTAGGTCAAGAAAATAATCTTCAGAGAGGAACTTTTAAGAAATATTAGTAAGTACTTTGCTGATAGAATGTATTCTATATGAAAGGAACAGCACGATAAAATACACCAATATATGATGTGGTAGGAACTGAATCTACAAGTAAGACTTTCTGAGAAGGAAATGAAAGAGGAAGAATGAGCTGAGGAAGGATGGAAGAGCCACAGAAGAACAGAGATACTTAAAGGAGTGAGAGACAGCAGAGAAATGCGACCAAAGTAGCGTGTGGAAAGGAAAAAGAAATGGCATGAGTGGGAGGGGTAATAATGTTGAAGTGGAAGATTAAATGGCAGAAAACTAAGTAGGAAATTGGAAACACCATACATGAAATTAAAAGTTTGCCTTGTACATAGGGAAAAATGTCATTTGGCATTATCACAATCATACGCCAGAATGTATGCTAGAACTAAGGCAAGCTTGGGGAAAATTTTTCAAGCCAGACCAAGTGAACATCAGGCAATATATATATATATATATATATAAAAGTAAGTAACAAGTAGCTTTCTATGACCTTAGCTATAGAATTTATTAGGAACATCTTTTAGTTCCTTCTTTCAGTTCCAGAATGTTGTTGGAGATAACTATACAACTGTGCAGACTGGTCTCACTTTAAATGCATGACCACAAATCTCAGATGGCACAGAACATTGCCCAGAGATGTTCCTACACTTCCCTAGTATGTTTACTTTTGCACTTTGAAAAAAAAATACTTCAGACCTTTTCCACTCTCTTCAAACCAGCTGCAGTAGCTCATTTCGCTGTTCCTTGCCCCTCCACGCTCTCCCATCACATGTACACATAATCTCAGCTGATGATGTCGCACTCTCAGCCTTCTACTGCTACAATGGATGATTTGTCCCTATTCCTATTAAAGAATTCCATCTAGATTTCTAAAGACCTCGTTCTTGCAATTGTCTCTTTTCTCCCGTGTCATCAATCCCTCCCTCTCTATGGGATTATTCCCATCAACATTTAAAATACTCTAGTATCTCCTATTTTAATAAAACAAACACACAAGAAAATTTCCTCTTATTACCACATCCTTCTCCAGCTACTGTCCCATTTCTCTGCCCCCATTCAGGGCAAATCTTGAAAGAGCTGTCATATTCACTGTCTCCAATTCCTCAATCACATTCTCCCCTCATTACACTCCAGTGGAGTTTCTGCCACCACCAAGGCTGCTTAAGTCAAGGTCACCAATGACCTCTGTGCTACCAAACAGAATAATCATTACTCTATCTTCACTTTACTTGATTTCTCAACAGCAGTTGACAACCCCCCCTCCAGTATAGAATACTTTCTATACTTGTCTTCTCTGTTACCATTCCTGTTTTTCTTCTAACTCACCAGATGTTCCTTCTTTATCTCTTTTGCTGGATTCTCCTTTTTTGCTCAACCTCTTTATGATGTCATGCCCCAGGACCCTGTTCTTGGACCTCTCCTTTTATCAATAGACTATCATTGAGTGATGTCACCTATTCTCACAGATGATATTTATACAGGCTTATGAATCCTAAATTTATATCTCCAGCTCCAACGTCTCCCAATTCAGTTTTATATTCAATTGCCTACTTAACTCATCAACTTGGATATCTAACAAATATCTCAAACTTAATGTCTCCAAAACAAAATGCTTGATTTCGACCCCCAACCAGAAACTTTCCCTCCTCTCCATCTTACCTCATTAAATGGTACCACCATATATGCAATTGTGCAAGCTAAAAACCCAAGGCTTCATTTTTTTTGAATACTTTTTTCTCCTCATCATCTTAATCTAATCTATAAGAAAATAAAATCAACTCTATCTACCAAAAATGTCATAAATCTTACCCTTTCCTACTACCTCCACTGCTATCACCCTAGTCCAGGCTACCATTATCTTTTTCTAATTATTGCAAGAATTCCTTAATTAATTCTCCTGCTTCCATTATTGCCTTCTTCCAATCCTTTCTCCACACAACAGCCACAGTGATCTTCGAAAAACCAGAAATAATATCACGTCATTTTTTTGCTTGAAACCTTTTAGGGCAGTGTTGTCCAATAGAAATATGATATGAGACACAAATGCAAGCCACATATGTAACTTTAAATTTTCTAGTAGCTACATTTTTAAAAGTATAGAGAAACAGGTGAAATTAACATTAATACATTTTATTTAACCCTACATATCTAAAATATTATTTCAACATGTAGCCCATATAAAATTGTTGAGATATTTTACATCCTGTTTTTCATACTAAGTCTTGGAACTCCAATGCGTAATTTACTCTCAGTACATCTCAATTTGAACTAGCCACATTTTAAGTGCTCAATAGGCACATGTGAGTAGCGGCTAACATACCGGATGGTGAAGTTCTAGGTGATTTTCTTCACACTTACAGTAAAATCCGGAATCCTCAAGATTCACAAAACCACTCATGAACCGACTCTTGTCTACCTCATCTCTATCCACTCTCTCCCCTTGCCCACTCTGATCCAGCCATAGTAGTCTATCTGTCCCTCCAGCTTGCCACATTTTTCCCACCTTAGGTCTTTTACCCTTGATGTCATATCTTCCTGGGATGTTCCTTTCTCAATCCTCACTTGACTGGCTCCTTCTTATAGTTCATGTCTCATCTTAAATGTCACCTCCTATCTAATCAAAAGGAAATCTCTCAGTCTACTTAATTTTCAATATTTATCAGTACCTGACATTTTCTCGCTTATTATTTTGTTGTCCTTCTCCTCCCACTAGATATAAGCTTCTTTATCACAAAGACATTGTCTGCCTTATTAGCTACTGTATGCCTAGGGCCCAGAACAGTGTCTGGCACATAGTAGGCACTCAATAAATGTTTGTTTAGTGATTGAATAAATTCATTTCAAGCATGACAGTCTCTCTATATCCAACTCTGTTATCTACTTAAGAAACAAGCCAATGGGCTTTGGCATGACTGCATGCTAGTACTTATGCTAGAATCAAAGAAGATGTAGTCACTTAAAGTGAAAAATAGTAACCATTTTCAGTCTGTACATGGCTAATTTCCACTTATCTTGCAAGTTTCATCTTAAATATTGGCTCCTCAGGGAAGCACTTCCTGATCCTATAGACTATTTTCTCCACACTGTTTGTACTCATCTACCCAGCATATTCTCCTTTATATTACTCATCATATTTTTAATTATCTGTTACATACCTATGGACTATATGCTCCATGAGGGCAGAGGTTGTGTTGGTCTTTTTCATCTGTTTATCTAGTACAGTATCTAGCATGGTGCAAGAGTTCATTAAATGTTTGTTGGATTGAATTAAACTAAACTGGTTCACACTAGCATTGAGGCCAGTAAGTCTGAACCTCAATATATACTTGCGTATTGAGTGAATCTAAGTTTCAAGTGTGAAAGAAAATTGAACTGTCATGTTTGTGGGATGATTCCATGATAGGAGAAAAAATTAAAGCATAAAACTATGTATTTCTCTGGTAACATAACTTCCCCTTTCTTTATTAACGTAAATTAAGATTCTGATATTCAGATATATGATTTCAGAAAAATCTGAGAAGATTCAAGTCACTAAAATAGTCATTTTTGCAAGTAGTTGGGTAGATATGCCTCCACCTAAGTTAAAACAGCACCTTGTTTGGAACTCTGCAGGTTGCCAGAGAAATGGTAAAATAGTGACACCCTTTCAGGAAGAGAGATAAGAGGGATAAAAGCCAGCTTATGGGTGGCAAAGAGGATAATCCTCTATCACATGAAGGATTGATCTCTTTCAATATGAAAGGAGACTAGCTCTGACAGCTGTCAAAACATAGAAAAGTAGCACTTTTTGCTTCTATCATAAAGATAAATTGGAGCAAGTGTCTTAGCTCTTGAGACTATTTGAACTCCATGGCCCAGGTGACAGAAACTATAACTAGAAGACAACTTAATTCAGCCTGATACCTAGGCCTTTACTTACCTTTTCTTGATCTTTAGCTGATTTATTCCTTACAGTAAGCACTTTTTATGAAACAGGCTAATGTTTCTGAGTGTAGCATGCTAACTCTAGGCCCTCCTCTCACTGGGATAAACCTGCACTATTTTCTTTTGATCAACAGGTCTTATCATTAATATGTTATTTTTAACAAATATTGGTTGATCACCTGCTATGTGCTAGACACTTTTCTAGGCACTGAGGATACAGAAGTGAGCAAAACAGATAAAGCTCCAGCCTTCAGAGACTTTATACTCTAGTGGACAGAGACAAAAGAGTAACTAGATAAACCAATAATTATGTAGCATAATATAAGGGCTATCAAGAAGAGTAAAGGTAAGAGGACCGAGAGTGATGGTGAGGGTAGAGCGTGATTATTGTAGATAAGGTGGTCAAGGAAGGCCTCCCTGAGGAGGTGTCATTTAAGCAGAGACCTGAATACAATGCAGAAGCAAGCCAAAAGAATAGCTGGGACAGGGTGTTTTAGAGAGAGGAAACAGAAGCTTTTCTACTGAATTTTGCTCAAGGTAAAGCCTTAAATGCTTTATGACAATTTTCAGTAGCATTTTGGGGGCCTTCCAGCCTACCTCTGTGGCCCTTTTCTGCTTGGAAAGTCTGAAATACTCAGACTTTTGCTGTCCTCCTTTAGACCAGGTGCCCAGAAGAAAGTCATCTGGCATCCCAGCCACCTGACTGGGTCCTGCTCACTTTATCCTTGCCCTAATATATTAAGCACTGACTTTACAGAGATGAAAATCCACGGGTCTTCACTCAAGGAGATCACAGTCATTTCCTTGGAGATAGGCTTGGGCTCTGATACCCTTTTCTCACGTCCTTTTGGCCAAAACTCTTAGAACCATCTGGTTAGGCACATTCCATCAATTCCGCTGTGCATCTTCAAAGCCCCACCTAGCCTCCTCAGAGTAGGTGCTCTTGATTCTGGATTCTTGGCTTGATAATGGGTTGGATATGCTCCACCCATTTGGACTATGTGAAAGTTATTTTGAGGGTTAAATTTTGCTCTTGTTGTTTGCTTGTTTTACATTTTTATTGGGGTATAATTTCCAAGACATGAAATGTACAGATCTTAATTGTACAGTTCAATGAGTTTTTCCAAATGCATAAACCTGTGTGTCCCACATCCTGATCAAGTTAAATGATATTTTCATCACCCTAGAAAGTTCCTTTCTACCCTTTCTAGTCAATCTCTCTCCAGAGGCAACCACTGTGCTGATTTTTTTCACCACAGCTTAGTTTTGCCTATGCTTGAACTTTATACAAATGCAATCATACAGTATGTACTCTCCTGTGCCTGGCTTCTTTCACTCATCCTATGTCTGTGAAATTCATCCATGTTGCATGTATTAGCAATTGATCTCTTTTAATTGTTGAGTGACAGTCTATTGTATGAATATACCACAATCCATCTACCTATTGATAGAAATTTTGATTGTTTCCAATTTTTGGCTATTATAAATAAAGCAGTTACGAACATTTGTGAAAAAATCTTTCTGTGGACAGATGTTTTCATTTCTCTGGGGTAATTATCTAGGAGTGGAAGTTGGATCATAGGGTATGAAGCGATTAAGAATTTTAATGTATATAAAATTTTGGCTCTGAAGCGAAACTACCTGTTGGTAGCATAGTGGTTATGAGTACGGTTTCCAGACTCGAACTGCCTACGTTCACATCTGGGCTCCATTACTTAAAAGCTATGAGGCTTTGGGCATATTGTATAATGACCCTGGACCTTGGATTCCTTAGATGTAAAATACACTTGTCTCATAGGTTTGTAGAGTGAAGATTCAATGAGGTATTCTCTACAAAAGTAGTTAGTACAGTGCCTGGGCACTTCATCAAATATCAATGAATATTGACTTGGGGATTGAGGGGACTTAAGTCCTATTTGCACTTCCCTGAATGCTTCAGTGAATATAACATCAAAATCAAGACAACCATACACCAAAAGGTATACAATTAAGTCACCATGAAAGACCAAACTCTGATCTTAACAGGAAACAAAATTTACGTTAAATGATCTCCCTTAAATAATAGTGTGCAACCAAATATTGATTAGTAGTTCACCTTTACTCTTCAGACAAACTTTGTCTTCAGCAACATTGTATTTCCTTGTTTAATAATATTGGCTTATATACAAAAGCCTAATATATTCTCACTTCCTTGTAAGTAAATTGTTGACATTCACAGGGGGTGCCGATAATAACAGCCGAACTTACGAAATATTAATAGGAGGATCAATTCAGCAACCTCATTAGAGACAATTAATGTCAGACTCATGCATAAAGACGCCTAAACTATAAGAAACATTTTATGACTTGGCAACTTCTAATTTATATATGTTTTACTTGCCCGTTTCAATAAAATCAATTTCCTGACTCTCTCTGCTGCTCTGCTGAATATAGTTTTGGTCAGCTAGCAATAGGCAATGAAAAACAAATGTGCAAATATCAGGGAAACTTCTCTTTCCTTTCAAGTGATTCTACTCAGTTTGCAACGTCAAGGTGCCCAGCTCTTCGATTGCGTAACTGCAGCAAAGTGCCACAATTTGAAACTGGTAACCATGACCTTTGATTTCACTTCCAAAGGAAACTGTAATCACTGATATAGGTGTGGATTCTAACCCAAGAGAAACTGAAAATCTAAAATTAAGTTTTTCCAGTTCTTCCTCAAGCTAAATCATTGAACAATATATTTGCTTGAGCTAGCGTTGGCCCTGATCTTGGTATAACCTTAAATTCATTTTAAAGGGAAATTGGAGGGTTATTTGGATTTTTTGGCCTTTCCCATTTTTTAAATGGAAGGAAGCAAATCTCAAACACTCATATTGAGTAGAGAAGGTCCAAAGAGAAACATCAAATTCCTAATTTTCCCTAATGACGTTGCTGGTGATATAAGAAGTCAGGATTCTGCCTCTAACAAAGCCACGAGGGCCATGTGTGTAGGCTGAAGTCTTACTGGATGTCATTGTCAAAAGGGTAGGAAAATTGTCCCCTGCATCTTGGTAGCCCTCTAACTATATTATGGAGTGGTAATCTATGGATGTGTTGGAAATCAGTATGTCCTTCAACCATCACATCCTGGCAAATGTCCTGAACTCCTGTAAACCAAAAAGCAGTCAAAATTCTGGAGAAAAAAGAGCTCAAATTAAATAACTCTGCATTCAACAAATGCTTGTACTAGTTTTATGGGCTTATTCAACCTGTCAGTTATTAACTGAGTTAGGTGCACCCTTCTGTGTACCTCCCCTGTACTCCTTTAACTCCACCGTTTACGTCTATTATAGTACTTATCACACAGCTGGCTGTTTGATATTTTTCTAAAATGCAAATCTGATTATGTCACTCCCTACTTAGTATCCTTCAGTGGTTTCCTGCTGTTTCCAAGGTAACATCCAGACTCTACTTTGGCCTACAAAGGCCCTCCCTGATCTGGCCCTTCTTTATCTTTCTAGCATTATCTCCTGCCATCTCTTCTTTTCCATTCCCAGTTTTAGCCAAACTGGACTACCTACAGCTCCTCCAAGAAGCCACACTTGCTTCCTTCAATGCTTTGGCACATATTTTTCCTGCTAATTTGAATATCTTCCCCCTTCTTCATCCACCTGGCCAATTCTCCTTATTTTTAAAGATTCATCTCCAGTGACGTTTTCTTCTAAGATCATTTTTGTTTTTGCTTACATATGAACAACAACTCATATCTAATTCAAACGCAGGTTTCTCTCCATTGCTCTCCCTTAGCTCCTACTGAATAATATCATCATAGCGCTTAAAGCTTTCATAATTGTGGATTTTCTCGGTAGTCTTCCCCACTATGCTGTAAGCTTGTGGCAGGCAGAGACACTACTTTGTAAATTTCTATCCTCCTTAGAGCCTGTCTCAGTGCCTGGCTCAAAGTGGGTGTTCAATCAATGTTGGCTTAAACAATGTGACAAAGGGAGGGGAAAATGCTTGAAATTCCAATTGATGCATTCATCTTTTGAGTTCTTAATAGACATAGCCTTGACTTGTAAACCTTGAATGTGAACACAATATGAAGACTCTTGGCCTAATTCGTTTTCATCTGTGACCCTCTGGACAGCCATGCTGGTCTCCTGCCTGTTGGAAGTCAGTCCTCTGGTATTCCATCAGTTCTTTGAAAGGCTTTTTGGCCTTCTTGTTCATGTTTTGGTTACCATCTCAATTTCCTGTTGGGGCCTGATTCTAAGACACTTGTCCTTCTGGCCACTGCGTGGGCATCTCTTCTGAATCTCCCTTTGACCAACTTAAGTAAGTTGTCTGGTCCTTTGATCACTGATCCCCAGGCATGTGTAGCATGAATTCTTCCTTTGCTCAGGTTGCTTAATAACTTAAATGTACTATTAACATTTTGTAAAAAAAAAAAAAAAAAAACAACAACAGTGAGACATTGAATAGAGCCAAAAGTAATGTCTGGAGATATAAAATGCTCAAGGTCTTAGGAGCAGGGGGTATGAAAGTTGTATGAGTAGTTAGCATTCTCACTATTCATTGCTCCGCAGTAACAGCATCTCCTTAAGTCTGTAGGGGAAAGTTCTGTCCTACTGTCCCTTACTGATAAATTGAAGTTCAGGCCATTGCCCTTGCATTCAGGTGTCCTACGGTTTTCTTCCACCAGGCTTCAGTGGGGTTAATAAAGCCAAATATTCCTACTAAAGTGTTGCTTCTCTAATAGGCCCTAGACATTCTGTAGGGATAGGCCAGTATCCCTATAGTAATCACAATTCCAAAAAAACATGTGTTTAAACAGTTTCAGGAGTAGGATGCATCTGGAATAAAACAGCTGTTGACCTTTAAATATAATTTTGTAACACAGGTCTTTCAACTACTACTGACTCCAAGGAAGGTATCAAATAAATACCTTTGCCTTATTGGATAATAATTTGCAATATGCTTTAAAGGTCTTCTCTCTCTCGGGCCATTGATGTTTTCATGCTTTTGAAGAGTATTCAATACCTGTTATATTTTTATAATCCTTAAGTCACCTTATATTCCTTTGCAAGATCCACTGAATCTCATGATTTACTGTGGAGATCAGCACGTTATTGATACTTTTCCTTTCAGATGCCTTGTAAAGAAAAAGTAGAACCATAGATGCAGAACTGTTTCAGTGTAATTTTGAAGTCCCTCATTATATATCACAAAGAATGCTACCATTTTTTAAAAACATATCCCTCCAACTCCATCCCATAGGGGGTGGAGGTAGGTAAGTAATTTATAAAATGTTATAGAGCTTTATTTGCATGATACAAACGAAGAAAAAACTTCTAAATCTCTCATCAGCCAAGCAAAATAGTAATATTTTCCTGTGACTTTCAAACCACATAAGGAAAAGACATGACTGCAGATTTTTATAGTGTTTGTTAATAAGTCTTCATACATGGAGAAAACATCAAAATTTCCTACTATGATTGAAGAGATATACATTGGTCTTAGTTTGTCAACCAATAACATAGATTTTGGTGATGTAAGAGGTAGAATTCGATACAGTTCATCCTTGACTTGGCACCAACATCTGAGCACTAGTGCAGAAAAAAATTATGACTTAGAGATAGCACATACAATGGTCAAGAATCATATTGTTTCTACCTTCTGCACAGAAAACAAGGAGTGATGAATTAACTACCCGAAACATGAACCAGAACAGGGGAACTCAAGCAATGCTCATAGGTCCTTTAAAGGTAAAAGGATACAAGAAAATAGAAAAGTATGGCAGTGGATTCTGATACCATATATAATAAAATGAAAGAGATGAAGAAAAAAATGAAAGAGAGTGAAATGGTGCCATGACATGAGTTTAAATAACTAGTCTCAGATGATTCAGGAAATAGTTATAGACTTGGTTAAAACTGATTTTAGGGTTTACATCTGAAATCCAAACTAGAGAGAAGATATTTAAACAGAGTTTCCAGCCAAGCAGAAATATAGCATGCTGATGCAGGAAACAATTCTATGATGAGAGAATATTGTCATATTTCCATTTCACCCCAAACTTAAAATCTCTCAAATATTAGACAGTAAGAGGCATACACAAGAGTAAATAACAGGAGTAATACTTGTCCTATGAGAAGACATAGTCTAAGGGAGCAAAAGCTGCCAGCAATGTACATAAAGGAGACTCGGAAACCTGAGAAAATGTTTAATAAGAATTATCCCTGCCAATAATATGATTTTTTACTCTCTTGCACATACTGCTTATTCTCAGCGGCAGGTGCAAACTATGCATTCTGAGTTGGTCTCCCAGTTATGATATTAGATTGGGCCATCCACACTCACTCATCCAGTCCTCTTTGGGACTAGAAGTGCAGATTTATAATAAATATGGCCCATTCTAGGGGACATTATAATGATGTTAGAGTATTCAGTACCCAAACTATATCAAGAAAGGCCAAACCAAATGCCTTATTTGCCACCAGGGCTCAAGATGTGCACCCCAGTATGCCTGCAGTGAAGGTAATCACAAGAGAATGAAAGAATAAAGACCACAGTCCTCCCTCAGTATCCACGGGAGATTGGTTCCAGGACCCTTGCGGATACCAACGTCCCCACACACTCAAGTCCCTTATATAAAATGGCATAGTATTTGCATATAACCTATGCACATCCTCCCGTACACTTTTAATCATCTCTAGATTACTTATTATACATAATACAGTGTAAATGCTATGTAAATAGTTGCTAAACTGTATTGTTTAGGGAATAATAATAAGAAAAAAAGTCTATACGTGTTCAGTACAGATGCAACCACGGCAGGCCTTTCGATCTGTGGTTGGTTGAATCCATGGATGAAGAACTCACAGATACGGAGGGCTGACTATACATTTCTTATACACTGCATTTCCAGAAGGTCACCAGGATTTTCTGAAGAAGGGTGTATATAATTTTTCCACCAAATGCTCACTGTGTCACTGTGGCTGAGGCAAGGTATCCATAGTTGATACTTGCCTCTCCAGCCAGGTGGATAAAGAAAAATAATAAAGTAATAAAATGTAAGAAACATAACTCAGTTTTCATAAACTGAGTTAGGAACCGAGTGCCTGGGGACTGAAGTGGCCCCCACTGAATTACGCAGAGCCACTTTGTGGCCAGCTCTGGATAAGCCTATTTATTACTTTAGGTATAGTGCAAACAGTGTCAGCAGTTCCCTTATCACCACATAGTTTGTGTGTTTGTATATCAGGAAAGTACATGTCCATACTCACTGAAAAATTGCGTACCTAATTGAGGACAAAGGGTAGCTTTCCTTAATCAGTGAATTTGTTGGACACACAGTTTTCAAAACATAAATTATCAAAAGCATTTTAGTATGTGTGGAGTGCATGTTTTTAAATTAAAAAAAATTAGGCTTCAATGAAAGCACAATAAAAAGTAAAATAAAAATATTTCAAGCAGTAATATTGTCACAGTACCTTCTCAGACACTCAAGGCTTAACTAGAATGAGATTAGATATTGTGCTAACAAAAGATAGCAAAGCCTATCTACTGGCGCCTTTCTATCAATAAAGCTATAATAAAATGAGCTGTAGAGTGCCTGTGAATCCAATCTCTGATGCATATAGAAACAAAATACTACATCCAGTTCTGTGTGAAAAATTACTATTAGCGTGCATAGAAAGTATAATGTCCCATAATTCATTTATAAAATTATACATAACCAGTCATTAACTCCTAACTATAAATCACCCCCAATTTCTTGGTGTTTAGCGAGCAAGTAGAAAATTTAACCTTGGTCAATTAAGCTAACCTCTAAATTGCTACCTAAGCATGTTGGTGACAGCTGTCAATTCAGAAGCAGTTTATAAGAACTGAAAGATGACAAGAAAATGCTGAGTTGATACGACAGTGATGACAAAAATTTGCTAAGGCATGTATCCCTGTAGGAAATGTCTCTGCACCACAACAGATGGCCAGTGGTCAGGGAAAAACCATTAAAGCCAGAACTGTGGAAACTTTAACTCTTCACTCTGGGGAACTAAAGACTTAAAATAATATGAATCACTTTCTCAAACCTTTAAAAGCAGAACTTGGTCTTAGAGCCTCACGGATGTTGGCAAAGGTGTTTGTACTATGCCTTTGGTTGGCAAGATAAGCTAAAGCATTTAGCAGGAAAAACATTGAAATTTTCCACTAACAGTCTATGAAATTTATCAGACACGCTTTACTGCGGGGGCTGTGCTATCATGCCTATTGCCCGGGGAGAGACACATCATGCAGGTAATGAATGATTCACTGAGAAGCACACATGCAAGTCATCCCCATTTGTATTTGCTGTCACAAAGCAGCTGAGGGCTGCTCTGCGTAATTCAGTGGGGGCCACTTCAGTCCCCAGGCACTCGGTTCCTAATGAAGCTACAATGTGGACTACCTCTGAGGACAACATTTCTGAGCAGTAGGAAAGGAGGGAGGCAAAAATCTTAGACCACCAGTGATCTAGCCAACAATAAAGAGTGCCCGAAAATTTTCATTTAGAGCCTAATTTGATATAGGGCAAAGAGTAAGAAAAAAACCCTCCCTGATTAAATAAGTAAGAAGAAGTACATTTCCATAGTTAGGAGTAGCATAGCTGTACTCATTAACAGTATGGTCTCTATTCTGTGTTAATCCCTAATTGTTCCATTTTTCTGCATTAAGTTCAATTTGTAAACTACCTCAAAGCCCTCTGAAAGAAATTAGAGTATAAATTCCAAATAAATAAGTTACTGCCACTACCCTGTGTATTTGTCAGAAGCATATATCACATTGAGTCACATTCTCAACAAGCCTGTGCTATCCCTTGGCCTTTTCAGAAGCTGCATTGACTCACGTCCCCGGAGCACTATATCCTGTGCTGAAAGGGTCATTCCCCTCTGTAGCCCTGACTGCTGAGTAAGATATTTTCACACAGGCTAGGGTAATTGTGTGCTTATTGTCTGGATACTTAGTGAAGTCCATTTCAAAATGGAATGTTTCTTACCACCAAAAGTGAAGAGATAGGAATGCAGAGCAGACCACTATACTGGAGAACATGGGTAACAAGGTCCCTATTCATGTAGTGCTCCTTTGCCAAGCAAAATGCATCATATTAACATAGTGCCTGTGAGGCAGACAGACGCTGCACGTGCATTTCATGCCATTTCTTAATGCTTTGTTGCAACTGGAAAATTCCCCACAGAGGAAATATAAGGAGGGTAAGTATTGGCATATACTTGGCACTTAAAATAAATCATGGCAGGACTAAAAAAGATTGAACTATTTCTACATACAAAATCCTAGGCAATTTAATCAAGTTAGAGAATCAACTGATGAAGTCAGAACATTTTAAAAAATGCTGTCAAATGATTGTTTTACTAAGTGGCAAGTCTATCTAAATGCCTCATAGGCATGACTTTATTCTTTACCTTATTTTTCTTAGCAATGACTTTTGTAGAAATTTATGTATTATGCACATTCTGATGCCAAGACACCTAAACAGCCAATTATTTCACTCAGAGAATTCAGCTAAACTAGTTATTAGTGGTAGGTAGGGGAAGCAACTAGTTGACAGTATTTTCAATTTTTAACTAGTTGTTTTGCTTCTGTAGACATGGCCTGAAGCTCTTTCTAGCAGACAAATAATTGTATTCTCATAGAATGCAGACTTGAAAGGAAACCTAATCAAGCTATCAATTACTAAACATTTATAGAGTGCGTAATAATAGCTATAGTTTATTGGATACTGTGTGCTAGACTCTGTGCTATGCAATTAACATGGTTTATCTCATTTAATCCTCCAAATAAGCCTTTAAGATGGCTATATTATCACCATCCCCCTCAGTGTATAGACAAAGAAAGAGGTTCGGAGAAGTGCCAAGTCCTGGGAGAACAGGCACTATGGTGAGGCATGTCAGAAGGAGAAAAGGAGAACAATGTAAGACCATGTGTAATCAAGCCCTCAGAGCTACAGAGACATTTAGAGAAAGAGAAGAAAAGCATGGAGATAAGCAGTCAGGAAAAGCTTGGGATTTGAAGAGAACCCTAAAGGACAAACAGCAGGAAGGGAGGAAAATATTGTGAGCAAAGATGCCAAACGCAAATGGGTGACATTGAGAAATATATAATTAATGGATTGGCTTGATTTTTTTTTTTTTTTTTGTGAGGAAGATCAGCCCTGAGCTAACATCCATGCCAATCCTCCTCTCTTTTTGCTGAGGAAGACCGGCCCTGAACTAACATCTCTTGCCTGGATTGGCTTGATTTTATAAGACTGGCATAGAGAGTCTACTGCCAGCTTTTCATTTCCTTTTGTATATCACGAGTTTCTAAGATAAAATGCCAACACTGAAATACAGGTACACACATGGGGTGGTTCGTAAATGTGATGCAGCTGGATCTCAGGAAAAGACAAATATTTGATAGCTCCAAAGACATTTGTTAAATGCTTCATTTATACTCAGAAATGTTTTTCAAGGAAAAAAGAAAAACAGGTTATATATTACCTGTTTTTTTATTGCCAAGCCAAAAGCTCCTTCACTTTCTCAATTCTGACACTCTTTGCTAAATTCTGGGAAATCCGTGTGGGTAGGATCATTCTGACAAGAGACAGTAATTACAAGCTAACATATGTGAGGACAGTTACAAGTCGCAGTAAAACACCTACCCATCCTCAGCATGTATGATCTCTCTCTGT